>NC_135785.1:76212500-76265000 GCF_051106095.1 Pogona vitticeps
GCCTTTTTTCTGTCAGTGTGCGCATGCACACACATAAAAAAGTGACTTGGAAAGTGATGTGCAAATATATATTTTTGTAACCCTTAGCTTGAATCTATATAATATAATAAATAGATACGCAAGTGTCCCCAGTGTTTTTACCACGTGCAGCATCAGTTTGTGGCAACCTGTGGTAACCCTAAGAGTAAGTGATCTCCACAAAGTCCTAGCATTTGCAGCCCTACTCAAGTCTTGCAAAGTAAAGGCCATGGATTCCTTTGCTGGGTCTCCCTGTCTCATTTTAGGTCATCTTGTCCTACCCCTCACTGTCTTTTTCAGTAAGTCTTGTCTTCTCAGAATATATCTAGAGTACACTTGCTTCGGTTTACTCATTTTTTACTAATAGAAGGAGTTTTAGCTTGATTTGAGTCAGTACCCACTTATTTGTCATTCTGGCAGTCACGCCCTAATTTTAAGAAATACTTCGACATCTATATAATAACAATAAACTCATGTTTTTAGTTGCAAATTAGTACTTTGAAAACTAAGGGCACTTGGAAGGCTTCAGATGCATATATTTAATATATCGTCAGTGTTTTTGTAGATCAGCACTATAATTATATTATGCTTTTCAATGTATAAACAGCTGTGACTGAGGTTGACTTTTTAAAATAGATAAAGATAAGGCGGGATATACCAGGGGGTCTTACATGAGCATAAGTGCTATCCAACTCCATCCTAAATTGCTGATGTGCCAGCTCTGCCGGTTCTTTGAGATGTCCAATCTAACTGTGGTGACATATCTGGATTACTGCAATGCACTGTCCATGAGGCTGCCTTTGAAGAGCATTCAAAAACTTCATCTAGTTCAGAATGCTGCAGCCAGACTGCTGACTGGCACTGATCACAAGGAACATGTAATTCCCTTATTACAACAGTCTTGCTGTCTGCCTGTCTATTTCCAGGCCCAATTCAAAGTGCTGTTTATTATCTATAAAGCCATATACAGCTTGGGTCCAGGCTAATTGAAGGATCGTATCACCCATAAGAATCTTCTCAGCTTTTATGATCTTTTGAGGAGACCCTTCTCTTGGTTCTTCCACCTTCCCAAATTGATTTGGTGAGGACGTGAGAAAGGGCTTTCTCAGTGACTACTCCTAGGCTTTGGAATGCACTTCCTTGATAAACCAGATTAGCCCTCCCTCTGTCGTCCTCCCATCATCAAAAAAGACTTTCCTTTTCAGGCGGGGTTTTAATAGTCTAGGGCAGTGGTCCCCAACCTTGGGCCTCCAGATGTTCTTGGACTTCAACTCCCAGAAATCCTGGCCAGCAGAGGTGGTGGTGAAGGCTTCTGGGAACATCTGGAGGCCCAAGGTTGGGGAGCACTGGTCTAGGGGATGGTACATTTATTAAATTTAGAAATCTTTAAATATTTTTTAAAATATTTTGAATATCATTTTTAATCTTGTTTTTACTCTTGACTAATATTTAATTGTTTTAATACAGTTTTTGTATAGTATTCTAAGCCTGTTAGTACTGTGTAATTTTAAATTATTGTGATCCTTGCATCCCCTAAAATATGTTGTTTCTACTTAAATTTGTTGTTTCTAAACTTGAATTTGGCCAGAAAAAGAGGAAGTTAAGGTAGAATGCTGTCTTTTGTTGTTAGAGCTTAGGAATCTCATTGTCTTCTCAAAAGTTCTCTTTGTTGGTATGGGAATAGCAGGAAGTAACAGAGACACTGTGTGTATCTTGTGTGCTTTCTGTACAACAAAGCAGGTTACGTTGTGAAACCACTATGTACTGGTTAGCATATTGGACCAGGAATGAAGAAATGTCAGTTAAAATTCCTACTCAACTTGAAACTCACCAGATATTTGAACTATTCACTTTCTTTCAGCCTAACCTGATCACATGGATAGAGGTTTTATAATGAGGATTGCAAGGGCCATGTAGGGGATAACTATACCACCTGGGAAAGTGGGGCTTGAGTTATATTGGCTGAGTTAGTGTCCATTTTGAAACAGTACATCTCCTCAAGAAAGAGCCCTCAACAAGGTCTCTAATATTTATCATATTTATTGAAAAATATGCACTAGGCATTGAACTACAATGCCCAGAATCCCCCAGTCAGCATGGTCACAGGAGGATTTTATGAGTTGTAGTCCAATGAAGTCAATTTTCCAAACTCCAGATTTACTGACTATGTCTCTCATCCTGTTGGCAAAACAGAGAACAGTACAGACTCTCAACAGTATATATGATTTAAATGCTTCCCTCAAGCTTTAGGTACTTGTATTCTATCCTGTTCTGGAGCAATGGATGCTGCATTTATTTCAGACAATTCATAATTAGGCTATGACAAGAGTTCAACACATTTTTGCTGTTTTTACAACCTAGAACATTATGAAGTGCTGCAGACCAGAAATGTGTATGATTTTCTTGTGTATTTAACAATATCTGGCGTTTTCAACCGTGCTGAATATTGGTAAAGGTTTGCCTCATTTTGTGATTATATTTACAGACATGGGAAGAGAGTTTAGTAATAAAAATATTTGGCACAGTCACCAGTCTACTTGCCTTAAACTAATTAATGTGTTTGCTGCCTACAGGGTGAAATTAACATTTCAGATACATTTATGAAACTATGTGCATATGATTGCAAGATACTGCATTACTTTGAGCTGCATTAATGTCTTAGTGAGGAGAAAATACTGTGTTGTGTATTTGAATGCATGTGCATTCATGTTGTGATTATGAATACACCTGAAGAATCTGTTTGAAAAAATGTTTTTTTTAGTTGACATATAATGTTATATATTACATTTCTGTCATCCATTTGAACAATAATATGATTGCTTTACCCTCCAAGAAACATTTTTGAAACAGTGGTGCTGTTTCTTGTAACAGTTCCGTGTTGCAATTAAGTTTTCATGTGTCTCTTGTTGTATTCCTAAATATCTTAATACAGCTCTCAATCAACTCCCTGCCTTTTGCTCGGTCTTCGTGCCTCTCTGTCTCTGTCTCTGTCTCTGTCTCTCTCTCTCTCTCTCTCTCTCTCTCTCTCTCCTCTCTCTTATTTTTTGTTTGATTTTTGTCTGAATGATAGTAGAAAAAGTGAGGTCTGCAAGCAGGAGAATATTTTCATCTCACTCCCTGGCACTATGAGATCATTTCCATAGTGATCTCATAGTGGTACTTACTCCCTGATAATGGTATGTTTAGTGGAAATAGGCAACTTGGTCCTCTTCAGATGTTGGATTACAATTCCTGTAAATCTTAGATAGTCTGGCTGTTGGTCAGGATTTACGGGGGCTGTGCTCTAAAATCTGTAGAGGCTACCAGTTTGCCTACTGTTGGTGTATATATAGCTGTGATTCCTTAGTAGTTCCGTGTGTGTGTGTGTGTGTGTGTGTGTGTGTGTGTGTGTGTGTGTGTGTGTGTGTGTGTTTTCAGAAAAAAGAATTATTGTACACTTCATCATCATAATAAAACACATTGGATAGGTTACAGCATAGAAATATTAGATTACAATACATATACATGCAATAAATATATAGAAGTGGCAAATAAAAGCAAAGCAGTCATCAGTTGAAAAAGAGCAAAAAAATAAAACCATCAATGAAGGGTTAAAATCAGAGGCTTAAAATTCAAAATCAAACAATATTAACATTGAAACCACTTTAAAAGACTGAGAACCTTTCCCAAAAATGAGATAAAAGAGATTAGAATCATTGTCAGACAGGGTTCTACAGTGCGGATGTTCCATAACCAGCAGATCAGAGCCTTTTATTGAAAAGGACCTTTATCTCATAGCTGCCTGCCATGTCTCAGCAGGCAGGAATGCATTGATAAAGTTCCTCTGTCAGTTGAATAATGTCCACCATACCATTAGCCTAAAACAGTGGTTCCCAACCTTGAGTCCCCAGACATTCTTGGACTAAAACTCTTAGAAGCCTTCATCACTAGCTGCGCTGGACAGGATTTGGAATTGTAGTCCAAAAACATCTTGGGATCAAAGGTTAAAAACATTGGCCTGGAACCAAGCAACAGAACAATTTCATTTTTGGACACCACTGGCTAATGGACAAATAAGCACTAGCTTACACTGGCAACTGACAGACATCTACACATATTTACATCTTTCCAGCTTCGACACACCGTCTATTGTGTACAGCTTGATCTGCTCACATCTGTTAGAAATAGATCCTCAACTTGAAAATGTAAATCAGAGATAATGCCTCACACACACACACACAAAGTAGAGAAACAGATGAGTACCAAGGAATAATCGTCTGCAGGACAAACCCAGAAAAAATCACAACAGTCCACCACTTTGCCAATATCTAAAGCCACTCAAATGTATAATCAACAATTGGATAGCAGACCTATAATTCCTTGTAGACAACTGTCCATCATCAAAAAATAAGGAAGAAAACACCCAAATGCAGTCCTCCCTGTGTCCACCCTGGATTTTTTGTTAACAGGACCTGATAATCTGACTCTTAACATCAGGGTTTCATACACTTGTTCATCTTCCATTGTGATACATCCTCTTATCTGCCCAGCAATACTTCATTGCATTTTACATAGGGCAAATAGGCTAGTCTCTATAATATTTAAAAGCTTCAGTCTCCCAGAACAACTTCTGTCCTTGGCATTGCTATCTTTGAACACAAGAACTTCAAAGCAGATTCCAACAGGAAGCAGCTGAAGAAGACTTCATCTAGAAGTTCAGTTCTATCTCCCAGGGCTTAGAAAGAGACAAAAGCTTCTTGTCTCATTACATATGTTAGCCTAATCATCTTGTTATTGTTTGTTATTCCATCACCAATATCGTTTTATTAGCACTATTTAAGATAATTTTGTAATTCTGTCTCATCTGTTCCATCATGTCCCTCACAGAAGTGTCTAGTAAATGTCCCTTAAAGCCATCTGAGTTAGTGTCCACTTCCACTATCATACCATCTGGAGTTGCTGTGGATTTCAAGGTGGACTGTTTGTTTATTTTGGAATGGTGAGGGGAAATTTTTCCAGAGCACTCCTATCAACCACATGGTTGATTTCCAAGAGCTTCATGCACGTCCTGGATTGCAGACTGTTGTTTCCTACTTGTACATAATCAGACCTACCATTTTGTTCTCCCCTTCCGCAGTTTGGAGAACTCCATCTCCGATGTGATGCTCCTGAATAATTTGTGGGACTCATAAACTTAGCTGAGTCACTGCTCACTGTTCCAAATCAGTAAAGAACAAGTTTTACAGTACCTGCAATTATAAAATCTGTCAGTGTTCGTTACTATTTAGCAATGGTGGTGGCATATCCCACATGGCCCTGTGCACAAAACACAGTTACTGCCTGCCCAGAGGAGCTGCTAACTTGATGTGGAAACTTAAAGTGCCAGAGGGGAAAGAAGGCAGGAGTGAGGGAGGGTGCCAGACTGTAGTCCCCAGAATGCATCCTAGGCAAGAATAGAAAGCTTTAAGTCAAGAGCAAACTGATAAGAGCCCTGTTTCCAAAATTAATTACTGAAATTCACCTTGTAAAATCAAAAGGCAGAAAGATCAACAATATGAGTCAGGGCCAGTCCTGGAACGAATGATGAAATGGAATGGGAGACATCTACTCTCCCTTCATTACAGTTGGGTATCAAATAGGCCTTTTGAAAGAAATGACAGTAAACAAAGTCTGTTTGCCTAAGGAAACTCTCCTAGCAATCAGCTAGTAACACAACTCCATGTGCTAATGAACCCAAAGCTGTTAATATGGTTTCTTCAGTTAAATTGATTCATGAATTTTGAAGAGAACATTATCTAATGAATTTTCTTTGAATAGAAAGCAATTAAAAGGACAAATCAGTCTGATTAACCCCAAAGTCACCCTAGTGCCACAAATGGTGTACAGTTTGAAATTATATCATAAAAAAACTAGAGCAGATTTGCTATCTCTTCGCCCTCTGCTAATCCATGTAAATTAATGAACAACAAAGTTAATTTCTTTGATGACCCTTTTCTAGTATCACCTGGATTATGCTGATGTTTAATTTGCTTAATGTTATAATAAAGGCTAAACAGATTTTTTTTTCAATGAAGCGATTATCATTCTCTTCAGTTAAGAAGTGATTTTTATTATTTAAAATAAACATTAAAGTATGTGGGTTTGTTTTAAGAACAAAAGAAGAATGGTGTGGGGGTTTTTTTAACAGTAAATGTGATGTGAGTGAATTTTTTTTAATTAAGACAAGACTCACACACCCCTTGAAAGAGTGAGTTTAGGGACTTCAAAAGGAAGCACTGTTGTCATTCCAGTTGCATTTTCTCAGTGCCATTAATCCTTAAATTAGAAGACCAAAAAGGATCCACTAAGCTTACTGTTCCCAGTTTGGGTGCTGGATAAAAAGGCAAGGAGGACTGGATGTGTCCCACGGATTGTACTTTGGAGACCCTTCCTCTACACATTGCTCTATGCAGAATTCTAGTTAGCTGTTGTGCAAATGGAATTGTGGACCAGGCAGATCTTTGGGCTGACTCAGCATACCTCCTCCTATGTTCTAAACTGCAAATCATAAATAGGTCAACCAATAGACCAAGACATCTTGGTACATGCTGTCAAGCTGCCTCCAACATATGGTGGGTCTATGAATGAGCAATGAGGGCTCAACAGCCCTGCCTGGCTCTTGCAAACTCAAGCTTCTGGCTTCCTAGGGGTCAATGCATTTTGTATTTGGTCAACTGCAGTCCTGCTTTGGCGCTTCTTTCAATTTCATTTCACATCATTGATGCTTTCTGCCAATAAAATTGTGTTATTTGCATATTTTAAATCAATGTTTCTTCTTCCGGTTTTTACTCCTTCATCTGCATCTAGTCTGGTTTTCTATATGATATGTTCTGCGTACAGAAATAACAGATAAGGGGTTAAAGTGCACCTTTGTCTGATACCTCGGCCTGTAAGAATCCAGACCAACCTTTCATTTGTCCCTGGAGAGTGACTCAGTGCAAATATATGGTCAGATGTCTTGGAATATTAACCTTGCACTTAGTTTTAGTTTGCCAATCTCTTTTTATCATTACCACCTTGCTGAACGGATTGAATGACTTAGCTCTAGTTCTCTCTCTATGGACACACCCTAGGCACAGTCTATCACAAGTGTCTTTTTCCTGAGACATTCTTCTTTTGCACTGCCTATTTAATTGTGGACCTTTGAACATTACAGCAGCTGAGGATGATGAAATTCTTATAAAAAGAGCTCCTATGACACTTCTGTAATATTTTAAGCATATCTGCATCTTTTCTCTGTGTTAGAGGAAGATGGTGCAGGTACCTTAGTGTTCTGGCGGGAGAAACACAGTAAAGCACTGTCTGTTTTGACGGTGCTTTTCTTTAAAGCTGTCTGTAATCCAGGAGTGGCTCTTGTGACATGCCAGATGTTTATATTGCAGCGTCTGTCATCCATCACACACTAGCTATGCTGGGTAGGGGTGATGAAAGTTTTAGTCCACAAGTTTCTATACATATAACCAGGCTCTGCCTGGTCGTTTGCAGATGATTTTTAATCACTCTCGGTGAGTGTCTTCTTATCTGCCTTCAGCAACACTGAAAAGGTTATTTTGCTTCTCTTCATGTCTTATTAATAACAGAATGAAAATCAAGAGTGTCTAGATGGCAAATGAATAAGTATTCAATTTCTAATGAGTATTTTCCATTCAAATATGCTGCATATATTCAGAGACACCGCAGCTAGTCGTTACAAATGCTGAGTGATGGCTTGAAGGCATTTTCTGGAAAATTAAAAACAGTCCATTGGCCAGAGCGATGCAGCCCATTGGCTTTAGGGCTTGTTTTCCAGTGTGACCCAGCTGAAGTTTAAAATTAGAAGATACAAGTCCTTCATAAAATAGGTACTGCTAGTTCTTTTTCTCCTCCACCCATCTTCTTCTTCTTTTTTAATTTGACTGTATGCTAATTTATACTCTGCCAATTTAATGGGAAAGCACATTGTATGTGTTAACAGGATAATTGTACTGGAAGCAAATTAAAAATATAGGAAAATCAAAGCCTTGAATGCCTTTTTAATAGTGATCAATTACTTGAAGCGCACTCTCTAATAATCATGAATTTAAATATAGAACACAATAATAGAACTGATTGCTGTGCTAATTTGAAAGAGAAAATGTTGCTGTCCACATGCTAGTTTAAATGTCATTCTTCCTGACTATTTTTATCTTGGGTTTTTTAAAAAAAATAAAACTGTGCTTCTGAACAGTGTGTTGCTTCTTCATTTTTTTCCGTTTCTTCCAGCTTCATTCACCACAGAAGTGCTGTGGACCCTGTTGAGAGAGGTGAAATTTGGAGAGGTGGTTTCTTACAAGCAATTAGCAGACCTGGCAGGCAACAGCAAAGCAGCCCGAGCAGTAGGAGGAGCAATGAGAAGCAATCCTGTAAGTCTATGTCAACTTTAAAATAAAGTAGATGGAAGATGGTGGTTTTAGATAGAAAGCTTTGGAAGCTAAATGTCATTAGATTAAATATATCTGCTGTGAAAACTACTCTGCTATGAGTAATAAGGTCAGTAAGTGTTTTTAATCAGCATTAATGCATAAACCAGTTTAATATGATTTATTTCCCCATCATTTAATTGAAATATGAGTACTGCATTTATTTTAATGTATCAACTGTACAAATTTAGCCCATTTTTTTTTTCCTTCTCCCTCTTAATTTTTTTTTAAATTATGCTTTTTTGGAGGGTGAACTTGTTTCACTCATTGGTGAGAACCCATGCTGGGCTTATTAGAAACACTGGGATATTTCTGGAGGGCTGTTTGGTTTTTTTATTCACCTGAAATCTGTTCTGATTACATGAGCTCATGTGTAGTGAAAGGGCAAAACACTACCCACATTCCTGATGGCACAATTTTGCCTTCGATCCCAAGCGTGTCAGGTTGTGGCTTTTCAGGTGCCAGGCGTGTTCTGGCCTCCTTCACACAATGAGTCACAAAGTCACAGTCTGTCTATTCCTATGGCTTGGCTCCCTTACAGACTCATGAATCTCACCAGTTTAGGCAATGTAGAACATAGCCTTGTAGTTTGCAGAGGCCTAGGGATATATTTATAAATTACTTTTGCCCCATTGGTGACGTATGTCTGACAATTGCCTCAGATATTTTTTTAATTTCAGATTATTATCTTGGCATGAGAATTGGCTGACATTTATGATTGTGACCTATGCAGTAAGTGTGAAGTTATCTAGGTGCTGGCACCAAGCTTTAGGATGACCTTAGCCATTTGCTTTCATTAACAAAGCTTGAGGGAAGGGGAAAACATCCAGATTTGCAGTGTTGTTGTAGCTTATTCCTCTTTATGAAGTGTCCCTGAAACATGCAGGTGTTATCTTTGCAGCATTTAAAAGCATTTTGGTACAGTGGTTGATGGACATTGCTATAGCTTTTTGAACGTATGGATTAGCATCAAAGCTAATGAGGCATGATACCAGTCACTCATCGCTTTATTGCCCAGAGAGAAGCTGAAGCAGCTGGGGTTAAGAATTCATCCTTAGTCCCAGGATCTGTTTTCCATACCCCAGTGCAGTCTTAGTACTTCTGAAGTGTATATATTTAGCCTATATATGTACTCGTATAGGCAGCTATAAACCACATTGAATTCTGAGCATTGGGTTGTGTGGATATCAAATCATATGGATCTCTTTTCCCTCCCTCAACCTTAGATAATAAAAGCAATTTAAGAGTTAAGAAATGAAAGCTCTAGAAGCAACACATTTCTGGTGTTAGCATAAAGAAAGATGTGTTCTAATGAAAAAGTGGATGTATTGTATCTGTCCTCTGCACTGTGTGTCCATATATACAAAAAAAGGGTGGAAGTTATGTAGTTGTCATGAATGGTCCAATAACATGGCAGTAACATTAGCATGGGTATTTAGCTGCTATTGCACACAAATGCTCTGTCCCTAGGACCTCTTTACAAATAAAACTAGAGCTACTCAGTGTCAATAATTTTATTTTATTTTTCCAACTAACTTCAAGGGCCCTTCATAGGGTCTGTTGCATGTAAACAAGAGTAATTTGAGTGAATGTTCACACAGAGTTACTCCTTATGACATAAATTTATTATGTGGAAGCTGTATCACTCTGTAAGCTTGCCTTAATAATCAGATAAGGTTTGCAATCTTTAAAGCAGTTCTTTCAGAGCCAAAGTTCTCAGCGTGGAGCATGGCAAAATTACTTTTAATAACACATATATGTGAACCAGAATTAGCATTGGGTTTGGTGCAGAATTTGCTTCCTATGAATGGGAAGACTCCTTGGAACTTTGAGCTTCAAAAAAGCAGAGCATTTATTCTACTAGCATAAGAGAAGGTTAGTTTTCCCTGACCTCCACCCCACAGCCTCCTGTCCCCTCCATCTGCTCTGGAATGTGGAAGATATTTCTGCAACAGCACAGGGAGAAGGGACTTTCCACCACCACCACCCCAATAGATGGCCTCTGCCATCACTGTTTCCACTGTCTCCTGTTCTTTCGAATTTTTTTAGAGTGGGTTTGTTTTTCCAGAGTAATCTCATGGAGAGGAAGGGATCAACTCAAGATCCAATCCTAATTTTGACAAAATCCAACAAAAGCAGCAGCAGAAGATAGCTGTATAGTCCACAGTCTTGTAATAAATTTAAAAAGACAAAATCTGAATTTGCAATACTATTGCAGCACATTCTAAAACAGCCAAAAATTTCTACACACCTCCACTTCAGTATTCAAACTGAATATTAAAAGCTGTATATCTACTGGACAAAATATTTTGAATAATGAACAGAAATGTAAATTTCAGTGCATACAAAGTGCCTCTTTAATAGAGAAGACAGATCCATGACTGGATATCTTAGCCTGCCTCATGCTGTCTTCCATGCTGGTAAATGTGATGGCAGGTCAGCTCTCTGTATACACTGGAGCCCATGCCCTATCAGAGATTGGTGAGTCAGTATGTTATTCCTGAACAGTTATTTTCAGCAAATCTGAAATATTTTTTAGCTTCTCTTTGTATTTGCAAATGCATTGCAGACATTGGCAATAATCCTGTTACTTTGCATGGTGAATTGTGTTAGAGTAGGCCCACTGAACTTGTCTGGGTAGCTCAGTTGCTTAGGGATCTGGCTGCAGAGCCAGAGGTTGGGAGTTTGGTTGCTCACTGTGCCTCCTGTGAATAGAGAGCCTGCCTGAATAGCCTTGGGCAAGCTGCACAGTTCCAGGGCGCCCCCAGAAGAAGGAAACGGTAAACCACTTTTGAGTATTCTCTACCTGGAAAACCTTGAAAAAGGTTGCCATAAGTCAGAATTGACTTGATGGGACATGATGATGATTATGTCCATTGAATCAATAGAGATTTAGTGGCTTGCCATTTTCTAAGTTTCATTGATTCTGATAGGCTTCCTCTAACCGTGACTTAAGTAGGTGGCTATATGTACAATCTCTTAGAGATAGCTGTTCCATTATGATTTAATCTGATCATTTTAAAATGTGATTTCTTGAAATGTTTAAACTTTCGAAGCCTACTCGTTCCTCTCTCTTAATATTCCTGACTTGTTTCCCTAAAAAATAAAATACATGTTTATGCTTTCACTCTGCAGTTCCTGCCCACTTAATTTGTGGAGTGTGCATTCTACAGGTCTCCTTTTGTAGTTAGGTTGATTCACATAATTCATACATTGACCTTCAACTTTATGAGAAGGTGGAAAAGGTGCCGGCAGCAGCTGAGGGATGCAACATCTTTGCTTTAAATTATGCCAAGGACATGGTGGAAATGGCTCACCTTTCTGTGAAGAATAACTTCAAATAGTTTACTGCAGTTTAGATTGATTGTGAGGGCTGCAGTCCTCAAAGGGAACCCATAAAGTTCAATTAAAAATCTCATTAGAATAGTATAGGAAGATCAAAAAGAAATCATACAAACTCATGGGGATTTGGGAATGTTGGGCTGATTAGTCCAAGACCATCCTAAATGACTCTTCTATTACTTAAATAAAGTATCTTCGGTAGTCTTCTAGTAGCAGTGATAACTCTGTTGGGTGTTCACCCCCCCCCCCCCGATATGCTTGTGTTATAATTCAAGCTAAAACCTGATGCTAACATCGATCTGACATAAACTAAGTGTGCTATTCAGTCAAAATGTTTAAAACATTCAAGACTGAATGGAGTAATTGTGCGATTGTGAAGCATTGATTTGGAATGTAGTATGTACATAAACCTAGTTGTGCATTAATTCCTTAGGTGGCTAGCAATAAACTGGAACACATGCTGGTTCATATTACAGTATTTTTTTTTCTATCGCAGAACAGGAGGGAGGAAAAAGCAATAGGGCATGAGCGAACCGAAAGATTATTTTTTGCTAAGTGCGATTTCTGTTGTGTGTTACAACTTGATATTTCAGCTGTTTCGATTATGGCCTCACTGATCTATTTTTGACAGTTTGGCAGCTTTCTGTAACTATTCAGTCTATCAGCCAGTATAATAGGATGGTCAGTTTTCCGCTGTATCAAATTGAAAACTCCTAACAAGCAGAGCATCACAGTTGTACAACATTCTGTTCCATCCTCAGACCGAAATTGCTAAATGCAGTTCAAAAGCAATCAATACATTGTGCAGGGAGTTTTTTTTTCCTCACCTTTTTCTAAACAAACACATTATTGAGGAGTTAGTTTATTCACAGATTGCCACGAGCGTTAATGACCACCCTGCGTCTTGTTCTGCCAGTCACCTAGCTGGCTGTTGATAAAGATTTAGCATCATGTTCTAAGTGTCAGCCCTGTCAGTAGTGCTGAACCATTTGACCAGAAGAAAAAACGCAGAGGGAGCTATTGATTACAGCTTCTCAGTGTCACTTGTTCACCAGGATTTAGGTATTGATGAGGCTTGCAAGTGAAAACAAGATCTTTCCCTTGTGGGCCTCTACCCAGAAGAACAAAAGCAAAGTTGGAGCAAATATTCAGCTGGCACCAGAATCAGAGGGATTCCGTTATTGATTGAAAGGCCCCTCTGTGTTATTTTTGTTAGAGACAAATCTATGGGTTTGGAAGTTTTATAGCATTTGAGAAAGAGGCGCTGTAAGTGATGGATTCATATATTGGATGAATTAGATTTCCCAGCATGAAAATTTCAATGGAGACGTAGTAATATGAGCTGCTGAGTTATTGATAAAAATTGCATTAAATGCAACTGAAACTATAAAGAAGTCGTCATTGGCGGGGGGGAGGGATCCCTTTCCAAAACAGCCTCAAGGCACTAATAAATTTTAGTGCATTTAATTATTCTTAGTTGGCTAAGTATTGTCACCACCATTAAACCAAAATGAGGTGGTGGTCAATATTATTACATTGCAAGCATGATATAGTAATTGTGGTACCTTCCCCCTGTCATTCTCTGCTGTTTCCAGAAATAGAGAGAGAGAGAGAGAGATCATGTCCAGTGCTTAGTTCAACATCCCCCTCCTCCCCATTTCGGCCACTTCCACTGCAGCACCTGTACAGCACTGCTCCCACTAATGGGAACAGGGTGTGTGCTCTGACACTTTGAAGGGGGTTTTCTCAAAGATGCAGGGAGCAAATGGGGAGAGAAAGCAGTCAAATTGGTCATGTCAGTTGATTTTTCACTGTGCAGCCACCTAAAGGCTGAAAGCCTAATGTATCACCTGCTGTTATAACAAAAGTGACAATAATTGCTCGTAATCTAGAAACACCTTTAATCTGGGGCTTGTATTATTATTTCAGGATCTGTATTTAGGTCAAGCTGTATAATACAGATAATGTATCATCAGAAAGTTATATCATGTTCACAGGTGTGATTCCTGCAAAACTTGATATCTGAACAATCATCTGGGCAGACAGAGGCCATATTTATCTGCAAATGAACAAAACAGGAACTATGGAAAGTTCATGCTATGGTACCTAGATGTCATTTAGCATTTTAAGGCATTCCACATTGTTATATGCTGTTGATGTGGTATGGCTTTTTAAAAAATATTTTAAATTTCAGCCTCTGACTGAACCCCCTATACATCTGCATTCCTGGTATAATTTCTAACGTGAACACCTCATATCTCAGCCTCAGAATCAAGAGTTTCTGTAGATATTTTATTTTAAATAGACTTGCCTATTCCCCATACTCATCCACTTCCGCATAATAGGGTGGTATTATATTCACTGAGTCTTGAAAACCCAAGCCCCACCTGGTAAATCTGGGGTGGGGAAAAAGTCCACAGTGCCTTCTTTTTGTGGGTCGAATGGAAACTGTAGTACACTGACTTAGCTATCTGGCTGCAGAACTGGAGGGTGGGAGTTCAGTTTCCCACTGTGCCTCCTGTGAGTAGAGCAAGGTTGTATGGTCTTTGACAAGCTGCACAGTCCTAGGGCAACCTCCGAATAAGGAAATGATAAACCACTTCCGAGTATCCTGTACCTAGAAAACCCTGGAAAAGGGTCGCTGTGACTAAAAACACAAGTACTATATATGTGCTCAGCTCAGATACATTTACATAAGTTATGCCTGCCTGAACAGGATACAGGCTTATAAGTCAGAATCAACATGATGGCAGATAGTATTACTAATTAGATCAGCTGGAGAGTCAAGCATTTGACACATCTGCTTTGAATCTGTGTCAATGTGATTCAGGATGTAGAGCAGGAAGATGCTTTTTTTTTTACCCCTAACTAAAGATTTCCTTGGATGCTTACACCTATACACATAAAAGCATATGTGATTTGCATGGGGATTGCTCACATATCAACATTTGGTTGCACAGTTTTATGCCGCTGTAACTAGATTCCTGGCTATCCCATCTCAGTATATTCTGCTTCAATTTACGATTGTTCTGCGTTCTGGGTGAAAGCAGCTTTCCACAAAGAAAGGGGTAACAAATATCACAAGCAAGGCAATGGATTAACTTGGAACATTAATCTGTCCTTTTTTGTGTCTTCAGACACCTTAAAGTTTGCTGGATGTTTTCATGGTCTTCAGATTGCAAGAATTATGTTCCATTTTTTGCCCTTATGATATTATTTTTTTCAGCCATCTTCTTTGAAAATAATGATGCCGCAAGAATTTGAACCCCTCGGCCCAAAACTTCCTGCCTAGTTACGCTGATGCAACATTTGGAGTTACAAAATCACTGTAGACATTTTTGGTTGTGTACTGAATTCTATGACAGCATGCATTCCTAATCTGCTCCATTTGTTTTCTGTGCTTTTGCAATGGTTCCTGCATGCTTCCCTTGCAAAACAGAAAAGTTTTTGCAAGGGTCTGTGCTGGCTTGGTTTAAAATATGTTGGTGTAAAATGTGTGGGTTTAAAAATGTGTGGGTTTTACGTGTGTTTTAGATTCCAAACTCTCTCCCTCCCCCATTGTCTTCTCTCTGTGTGTCTTCCTCCTTTCCTGCCCTTTTTAAAACCTAAGTCATTTTAGGTGTAAAAAAAATATTCTCCCCCTAGTGGTAGAGGACGGATTGACTGGTTTTGCATTTGTTCCTATGGGAATGAATGCTTTGACTTACAAACCGTGCATTGACATAAGAACAAAAAACAGCGGAACGGATTAATCGGGTTTCAATGCATTCCTATGGGAAATGCTGCTTTGACTTAAGAACATTTTGACTTACGAACACCATTCTATTACGGATTAAGTTCGTAAGTCAAGGCACCACTGTACTTGATTTGAAGATTAGTTATTATGAGAAACTGGCTGTGTTTGTGAAGACTGTGACATAATTGTATCTGTTAAACCTACTGAAAATTGGGATTGAGAATTTGTACATTTGATGTACTAAGTATGTGCAGAGAAATACTATACTATGGTAGTAAAGCATTGTTCTGTTAATTTACGCCTTCCTAAATTACGCCTTTCAGACTTTTTAGGGAAAACCCACCAATTTTAAAGCATTTGGTCTCACCTAATATTTGGAAAGGTATTTATTTTTCATGTGGGAAGGGAGCATTTTGCAGAATAACAAAGATCTTTGGCATCTCATATTCATTGATTTCAGCGAAGGAATTCTCAGTTTGCTAGTAGTCGTGGCTCACCAGTGCTTAAGGGCCCCACTCTTAGGTGATGGCAGCAGACTCGTGTCTTTAAGTTTAGGAAGATGATGGTCTATTTCAAGGATACCAGAGATGATCAAGTGAAGGTGGCTTTGTACTCTTCTGTTGCAGCCTTTCTTTCCCAGCTGTCCTATCTGATCTCAGGCCTCAACAGAGTTTAGTTTCTCAACAGGGGAGGAGGGGATGAACTAGAGTAGACCAGGGATAAGGAAAAAAATGGAGCACAATCCTAACAGGCCAAAATGGCCAACATAAAGCCCCTTGGTGCTGGGCTAAATCCAAACTTTTTCCAGTTTGGGGTGCAGGAATTACTTAGAAGTGCCATTGCTCTGGTCTAATTTTGTGCTAGACCTTTGGAGTTGGTCTCTGATGGATCACATTTCAGGCATATCTAGTCCAGCATCTTCTTCAAGCAGCACCCACTCAAAGGCTCCTGCAAGCAAGACAAGGTGTCATTTGACACGAAAGCTCCCTGATATTAAGTGGCCTGCAGAGGTTCTATTCTCATGTCACAACTACAGATCTTGCTTGATGCAAGAAGAAAAATCACAATTGTTTCTCTCTTTACCTTGAAGGATGGCAACATATTTTATCTGAGCACAAATCCTTATAGATGTGAAAATAATTTTTGTGCATTTTGCATAGTTGCTCAAAATTGGAATACTAGATGCCTTTTTTGCATGAACTTTTAAAAATCGAAAGTATTAAATGGATTTTTAAAACTCTTTTTAATTAATCAGTCAGTCCTTTTATACTTGCTGTGTGTGCTTAGAAAGAGGAAAGATATTGATTTTGCACAGAGACATTTTGTGCAAATTGTGAAAATCTCAAGAGAAAAGGTTATTTTCTCTTGCAGGAAGAAAGAAATAGAGTGGAAATCAGATAGTTCTCTGCAGGGTCTCTTGACATGTCTAGAAAGCTTTGCTGAGAATTGTAGTTTTGTGAGAATTCTTCACATCCTTTATCATGACTGACATCCATTGATAGACTTATTGTTCATGAATTTGTCTAGTTTTTCAAGCTATCTGCAGTAGTGGCTATAATAGCAAATTGTGGCAGTGAATTACATAGACCAGAAATTAACCTTTTAAGTATGAATTCTGTAAAACTGGTGGATGGTTTGAGCAACCATTCAAATTATAAATGTGTTCTGAGGCTGCATAAATTCATATAGAGAAAAAGAGATGGCCAAATTATCATGAATCTGTTTTAAGCTGTTTGGAATAAATGTGGTTGGTGCTTTTTTATACGGAAACTTACAGAGGCTTGAGAAGCACCTTGGCTTATATCATGGGAGATAGCATGAACCAACGCTTGAATCATGTGATATATATATCTTTGCTAGTTATTAGTGTCATGCCCTCATAATGATAAAATTGATAAGTTATTTCCAAATTCTGCCATAATCACACATTGTGACAGTAACTTTCATTGCATAACTCATTTCCAGTTCTATGAAGCAGGCAGATATGGAACCTTCTGTTCACTTTCCCCACAGTATGCATAATGTTATAGAAGTTTGCCATCCTTTCTAGCGTATTAATCTTCTATTTCTAAGCCATGAAGCTGAGAGCACTCCAGCTTTTTCCCCATAGGAGTCATGGTCCAGACCTGTCATAATGCTCACTGATGTTTCTGCATTTTATCTAATGGTATATGTTTTGGAAATGAGTCAACCAAAAATGTCCACAATATTCTAAGTGTAGATTTAAATATAGGTATTGTAATAAGGCCTTTTTGCCTTTTCATAGCCCCTTCCTAAAATTTTCTAAGTTTATGACTTAATGGAGCTATTTATTGTAACCGTAGGCTTTCCTCTCCACTTCATCGTTGTTTAGTCATCTCCGACTCTTCGTGACCCCATGGACCAGAGCACGCCGGGCCCTCCTGTCTTCCACTGCCTCCCAGAGTTGTGTCAAATTCATTCTGGTAGCTTCGATGACACTGTCCAACCATTTCATCCTCTGTCTTCTCCTCTTGCCTTTATACTTTCCTAACATCAAGGTCTTTTCCAAGGAGTCTTCTCTTCTCATGAGATGGCCAAAGTATTGGAGCCTCAGCTTCAGGATCTGTCCTTTCCAGTGAGCACTCAGGGTTGATTTCCTTTAGAATTGATAAGTTTGTTCTCCTTGCAGTCCAGGAGACTCTCCACTTAGATCCCACCATTTTAGATGCTATATGCAGTTACTTTACATTGCCATTTTCTATTCTGATTTCCATGTACTCAATTTAGAGAGATACTAGTAGGAATTTTGCAAGCCTGCTTGGGTCTTCATCATATTGAATCCTTTTGACTGTCAGCTTGAACATTCCACATCTGGTGGCATGCTAGAATTGAGTTATTGAACAATTCTTGAATGTCTCCATCTAGACCCAGTGATTTACTAATTTATAACCTGTCAATTAACTCTAGAAAGTAACATCTTTGTTGCCTTAATTGCCTTAGTGAAGAACATAAGGGTCATATTGGACATTAGGCCAAAGACCTGCCTAGTCCAATGCTCTATTCACATTGTGTCCAGCCAGATGCCTGTGAGAAGGTCATATGGAGGTATGAAGACACAGTGGCACCAGATGCCTGTGAGAAGGTCATATGCAGGTATGAAGACACAGTGGCACCTTTCTACTCAGGATCCCCAGAAACTGGTCTATAACGGCATTGTCTCTGAAACTATAGTTAATGTATAGCCAGCATGACAGACAGCCATTGATAACTTCATTCTCCCAAGCTTTTCAAATGCCAGAGGAATGAGGGAAGAGGGACTCATATGTGGGCCTCCTCAAGGTCTTCCTCCATAGAATCCACTGCCGTTCATTCTGTTTCTCTGCAGCTCTCCCTACCTACAGCCAGCAACAACTTCAGTCCTTCGTTGTTCAGTGGAAGGGTAGTCAACTCAAGTAGATCAAAGAATGAATTGTCTACCTCTGAAGTCTGCCACAGACCCACACAGACATACACTCATACTCCACTAAAATTGAGCAATAAATAGCACCACTGGATTATGGGGAGCACAAAAGTCTTTTAAAACAAGTAGGAAACTGTTTTTAAGGGCTTCTCCTGGTTTGCCACCACATTTTATTTATTTTCACTTGCCAACTGAAGCCTGATAGACACACTAAGATTGTTGGTGAGACATCACAAGCATAATTTTCAAATTGATTACTGACAGCAAAAACATGGTCAGAAGTGTCACTGTTTGGAAACATTCCCCTCCCCTCGCAAGGTTTCTTCCTCTAAACTGTGGCATATTTTCCCAGGGGGGTGAGGGGGCAGAATATTTGTATTACCCATGGATAATTTATTCCTCACCCCTACCTAGAGGCATGATGGGTCTTAAGAGAGGACAAGATTATGAAAATCAGGACAAGAGATAAATCAGGCCTTCGAAATGGTGTTTGCAGCAGCAGAAGGCATCTAGAACTTGGCAATGGTCTTGAGTTGTGGAAAAGGAAGGAGAATGGTTTAGAGATAAAAGCTGTCAGACAAGGAAAGAGTCATGGCTAGAAATAGGAAATAAGGAGCTTATTTTATGCCATCTTCAGTAAAGTGCAATGTCCCAGGAAGAAATATCTTAGAAACATAATGGATTGTATTTTATATTATAGGATCATTGATGGATTACAGGAAAATAGGCAAGTGAAAGACAAAGTCTTGGGTAACACTTATGGCTGAACCCTATTGCAAAACAGTGTGTGTTTGAAGGCAATTTCACAAGCAGACTTCAAATTTTGCTAAGTGTTTTGTCACATGTGCAACCAAATGTGTAACCAGATGCAGAATCTCAGCATGTCCAGGCATCCAACAGACGGCTGGCAAGATTTGATTTCAGGACTTCTAGTCTAGCCAGTAAGAAGTGGAAGAGGAAGATCTGTCATCAGACTGAACAGAAATGTGTGGAGAGATAAAAGGGAGAATCAAATGTGTGTAGCTGGTATTAGTGAATGACCAGCAAAGACAAAGATAATAATAGACAGTAACAGAGAAGATTCCTCATATTTGGATAGGTCTTTGAACACAAAAGTTGCTGTGTGTTATGTGTAGTCAAGTTAGTTCTGACTTATTGGGAGCCTAGTAGGGTTCCCAAGGTATGTTACCGTGTTTCCCCGAAAATATGACAGGGTCTTATATTAATTTTTGCTCCAAAAACCCATCCAGGCTTATTTTCAGGGGATGATTTATTTTTTTCATGTATAACAATCTACATTTATTCAAATACAGTCATGTCATCTTCTTCTGGTTACTGCAGAGTGGTGGAGGGTGGGGTTTCACTTAACTGGCGCTTATTTTGGGGGTAGGGCTTATATTACGAGCATCCTGAAAAAATGTACTAGGGTTTATTTTCAGGTTAAGTCTTATTTTTGGAGAAACAGGGTGGCTATTTAAGGGATGGTTTTACCAGTGCCACCTTTGGGGGGGGGGGCTCATGTGTTTCCAATGACCCAACAGGTCTCCTGGGTCCCAGTCCAACACACTGGCTCTGTGTTTTTTAAACAAAGTCTTTGCAACATTTACCTAGTAAAGACGTTTTCTCAAAATGAAAGACTTTATAGAATTTAACTTCTGTATTGCAGACATTTAGCCTCTGTGTCAAAGCTGTGTGGGGAACAGCCTATCCCTGTGAGGCTGGAGCACATGGCAGTCCTTGGACACAAAGTGACATATTTACATACCTTGCTTCTCCACTGAAACAAATATCAGAAACTCAAAACATGACAGGGCTCTCATAACATGGAATACATTCTTGCATTGGACCCTTGTGTGTGTAGACATATACAGTGGTGCCCCACATAGCGATGTTTATCCGTTCCAGGATTAACATTGCTATCTGGAAACATCGCTAAACGGAACTGAAAACCCCATAGGGTTTTTCGCCGCCTCAGTAAGCGAGGGCAGGGCGCAAAAATGGAGCAGGCAGCCATTTTATTCTTCCAGCGGCCATTTTGGAACCGCCGATCAGCTGTTTTTAGAACATCGCAATGCGAAGATCGGTAAGCGATTTTTGGCCTATCTAAACATTGCAATGCAATCGCATTAGCGATCGCAAAAAACGCGTCACTATGTGGATTTGTCGTTAAAGGGTGCGCTCGTTAAGCGAGGCACCACTGTATAGTGGCTGAAATCCTGTTTGTATAAGTTCTGATTTTTTAAATTAATTATTTCCTATCCCCAATCCCCCCATGCTCCTGAGTAATCCCTTGCAATGTCAGGAATTCAGGGGCCTCAGGATAGCAAGGGAAATCTTTAATTACCAAAAAGCATCAACATTGAGATGATTTTACTTGGGGGGGTGTGATTTTCAGTAACTAAAGAGTTCCTTCTCCCAGTGCTGTAGTTCCTGCCGGTTCCTTTCTGTTGAAAGGGATTGCTTGGGGCCATGAGTACTGTGGTACAGGAGGAGGAAATGTTTAATCCTCCCCCCCCCAAAAAAAATTGCCCCAGCTGATGACATCATGAGCCTTACACTGCAAAACTGAATATGAACATGATTTCAGCCAGTGTATTTCACCTATATGTAGTTCTCTGTGTTTGTTCTATTGAAAGTTCCTCAAGCACATACTGTACATCCAAGCAGATATTACTGGATAAGATTTATGCTAATAAGAGGTTGATGATAGTTGACCATGGGGAAAGTATTTCTAAAGGGGGAGCATGAAAGAATTCTGATGCCTTGTTTTCTTTTGTGCCTTTGTTTATGTTTTCCAGATCCCAATTATAATCCCATGCCACCGAGTGATTTGCAGCAGTGGACAGACTGGCAACTATACGGGAGGAAGTCATCTGAAAGAGTGGCTTTTGTCACATGAGAAGCTTCTGAAGGAAAAGTTAGCATATTGATGCAGTTCAGGCACAGCTGTTATACAGCCAAAACACATAACCAAAGATACTTGGCTTATAACAAGCTTTCAGAACACACAGTAGAATTCAGGAAAATGGTAAATATTTGAGTGACATATAAATATAATACAACATCCGAAGCGAAATGTGTGGTGGCACTACTATATTAAAAAAGCTGAATGTGTCCTGGGGGATCCAGCTTGTATGCCCTTTCTTGTTTTTACATTTTACAGCAGAATGAGTACAGCGGACTGTGCCTGTTGTGCATGTATTTTGTTCCTATCTCTAGTGCTGTTTTGTTCTATTTTTAATGTCCATTAAAGCAAGGATAAGGGAGTGGGAGGGGCATGGCAAATGTGAGATGCAACTGCCCCTCTAAGGAAGCATCTGGCTCGCAGAGGGGACAGCCGGGAATCTGCAGCCTTCGCGTGTATTCGGAGAGCAAAATGAAATGCATAAGCTTCAACACACACACGCACACCTCCCCCCTGTTCCTGCCTGGATTTGTATTTGTCCAGATTGAAAAGCTTGTACCTCTGCCAGGCTTGGTGCCCAAGATTCTCCTGTTTTCTTTGATGTTTGAACTGTTGAAATGATGTTTTACGTAAACAGTTGTTATTGAAACACACTGCAAATCCATTCAAAAGGAAACCGCTATTGAATTGCCTGTTCACAGCTTTTCTTTTTAGATCGTTGTAGATGGCTTAGAAGATATGAATAATATTTTGTCCCCACTAGCATTGCTTGATGCGAGCAGAAAAACAGATGCTGATAAAGTAGTTTGATGACAAAACAAATATTTTCATAAAATTATTCAATTCAGTTGCAGATACCTTTGCCAGAATTTAAAAGCCCAATTCCCCCCCTTTTGGGGTTGTTTTGTTTGTTCTTTGTTTGTTTTTAATTTTTTTGTGGTATGGTGGTGGTCAGCAGTGCTTATAGCTCTTACTTAGCACTCACTGTTTTCAGTTTTCATGTTTACACACATTAGATAATAGTCTGGATTATAATAATTAAAAACTAAACATTACACTTACTATCCAGAAAATAAATCAACCAAAGGATGTTGGAGCTAAAATTTCTGGTTATTTAGAAAGAACGGAATTAAAGTCAAATATTACAGATTACCAGAAACTGGAATTTTTCGGTATGGGAATAATAAATCATATATTAGAAAACTGGTTTTTATGTTTTGATCATACTTTAGTAGATGTTGTTTTGAAAAACTCACTGCTAACACAAATTATTGAGCTATGTTACCCTGTCAATGTAGTGTTACTCTGATATTAGAATTACTTCATTAAACCTTGTTGTACATGTACAAGTTGTCTTGTATGTATAAATAAAAATACAGTATATGATATACAGAGAAAATAAACTACCATACGATATAAGGTTGTATTTTATCAAGGGTTTCTGGTGGCAATATAAACCATGAAAGCAAGGCTCAAGTGGATTGTACATGTCAGCAAAATCCCAAGATAAAAATATAGTCTTATAATATGTATAGTTTGAGTGTGTTCTGCTTTTTCATAATATGTGAATGCTAACCAAAGAAAATCAGATGCCTATTCTAAGCTTCCCTCTTTTTGCAAATATTTCATTTATAGATATTTCTTTCTACAGACATTGGCTCATCTCAGAAAATGATTCATTCTTCTGCTAAGAATATTCCACTGTTCACTGCTGTTGCTGCTTACCATATGTTTAACTCCATCCACATGCTGGGTGCTTGGAAAGTATAAATATAGCTGTTCAGGGAATAACAGAACCAAACTGTGACACATTTGAAACCAGATTAACAGCCATGTCCAGACTTCATCATTGTGTCCATGGTATTACACTCTGAGAGTTTCAGTTCAAAAACTTGCTTGATGGAAACTTTTGTGTGAGGCTTTTACTACTGGGTAGGTGAGTATGTCCTCAAAGTACTGTACTTCTCTGAATGGGGATCCCAGCAAAATCTTAAGGCTTTCACTCCCTTGACTGCATTGTGAGTCAGAGTAAAAAAAATAAAAGAAATTTGAGAGATGGATGACCTCTTAGCAAAGTCAGGTGTTTCCTCAGCCCAGTTGTTCCTTGTGATTTTAAAACTGAAGGTCAGGGTTTCAGCCACCATTTGTGTATTCATTTTGTCACTTCTCTGTTTAACAGCTTATCTAATACAATGTTATACTATGAAAACATTTATTTCATATGAGTGGTCTGTTTTGATTATATGTGCTCATGGATCATTGAAGTAGTATGTTCTTCTTTAATTTTGTCTGGCCCGTTGGAAACATGAATCAGAAAACTATTTTTACATTGACTTGAAGTGAAAAAGTTAGTTATTTTATATAACGCAAGAGCCAAAAGAATCCAGATAGAAAGGGAAAATCTGGAACGATTATATGTATTTGTTATCTGACTGGCATGCTTTCACAAGCTGGCATTTCTACTTATTTGTTTTTGTGTTGTAGGCCAAGCTGCATATTCTTTTGTCAGTGTGTGTTCCAACAGAGGGCACTATAGCTCAGAAGAATTTAGATTCATATGTTTTACAATGCATTTAGGAGATGCTCATTCACTACTTTTTTCCCCTGCTGTTTAAGAATGAATTTGAAAATGAACAGCCGAACTGAAATCTCTGAGCTGCCTTATTTGCAGTGCTTCAGACTGTCTGCCTCAGGAGTTAGCTGTCTAGTAATATTACAGGCCTACAGTCTTCATCCCTGTATGTATTGTGAGAGGTGCTATAGCTACATAGTCAGATGAAGAATGGCCTTCCTCTGCCAGCGATTTCAGAGATTGCTAATGATGCCCAAACTACAACTTGGCGTGACCACTAATGAAGAGGGCTGTGATAGTGGAACCTCTAGGGGGTTCTCACAGAAAGAGACGAATCCACAATGCTGCTTATGTGTGATCTTAGCATTCTTTCTGTGTGCTGATAATAGCTTGTGCCCTTGTATGATGTCTTAATAAGTGTGTAGGATCCTTAATTTGGCGTGACTGCTCCTCACCATAACGAAATGCTCAGCACAACACAACTGAGGATTTAGCACACAGGAAAGCAGTGTTTCGGGCGCCTTTGTGATCTTTGTCATGCAGTGATCTGAATGCATACTGCTTTATATGATGGCATAGGTTTACTGTTTTTAAAAGATCAGGCACAAAAACAAAACAGAAAACCATCATTTGATTCAGTCTGCCTTTATGTGTAGCCAGTATAAAGCCTGTTTTCTGTTCTCTATCTCTGAGGACTTTCTGTCCCATATATAAGGTTTTGTATATGCTCTGAGGTTTTCATCCTTCAGTGTGGGACCAGGGGCTCAGTTCAAGCTGGCATTGTCTTGCATGACTCCAAATATGAGTCTGAAGAAGGAAACCACAATTTCTTGGTCCTAGCCTAGTTGGCTATAGTCAGAGCTTGGAAATATTCCGTACACTTATACTTTTTCCCCTTCTCTTCCCCCTCCCCTTTTTTTCCCTATGATTTCCCAGAATCCCCAGTCAGCATGGCTAGCTCGGGGAAGGGAGGTTCAGGAATTGTAGTCCAAGAAAATAAAATTTCTAAGTTTGGTTGTGGCATAGTTCATGAAAACACAAATATGAACTTAAAATACTATTTTTGTTATTTAGTCGTTAAGTCGTGTCCGTCTCTTCGTGACCCCATGGACCAGAGCACGCCAGGCCCTCCTGTCTTCCACTGCCTCCCGGAGTTGTGTCAAATTCATGTTGGTCGCTTCGATAACGCTGTCTAAAAGACTATAGATAGATATAAATACAGTATAGATATTGCTATTCACACACACCAAAGATACACACATGGACACACATTGTGTATGTGTGTGTGTGCACACGCGCTCACTCTCACACACACATGCAGACATTTATATGTATTTTATATAGATATATATAATACACACACACACACACACACACACACACACACACACACACACACACACACACACACACACACACACACACACACACACACACACACACACACACACACACACACACACACACACACACACACACACACACACACACACACACACACACACACACCCAAAATGAATAAAAGAAAACCCTGGAAACAAGAGAGCTATGTTCTTTTTACTTGGAATAGGGTTCCACTGACCTATCAAGTTTCCTCCCATTCAGCCTAGCAGTGCTTTGAACTGCTGACATTGAGACACTG
Organism: Pogona vitticeps; assembly: GCF_051106095.1. Classification (NCBI taxonomy): domain Eukaryota; kingdom Metazoa; phylum Chordata; class Lepidosauria; order Squamata; family Agamidae; genus Pogona; species Pogona vitticeps. The sequence goes on from NC_135785.1 coordinate 76,238,593, forward strand.
TGCAGCCAGGCACGACAGCTGGCTCGGCAGCATCTAATACCAACACATGCTGTTTTAGCCCATTTCCAGAGACTAAGATAATGAAAGATTCAAAAATAATATTTGTTTTGCTGGAACTACATTTATAATGAAATAGATGCCCTTGACCATGGAAGAAACTGAATTTTGCAATGGGTCATTTCCCCCCTCCCCTTCTCTGTTCCTATAAAAATGTGTATGAACACAAAACCTAAACCAAGTAGGAATATTTTAGCCATGGATAGAGTCCCTATGCCTCAAAATAATAACAATTTTAATATTGTGAGGCTAACTAAGTGCTTAGTTTCACTCATCACTCTGTGTGTGTGTGTGTGTGTGTGTGTGTGTGTGAGAGAGAGAGAGAGAGAGAGAGAGAGAGAATATGTGTCTCTGACTCTGCCCTATGTTACATCTTGGTGTGGAAGATAAAAGCTAGCAGTAATGCTTTTGTGTGCTAATAACATGACTTTACAGCTCAGGATCTGTATACAACTCAAAATTCATGGACTCATCACTAGTCTTGAGGGTCAGGTTCATAAACATAGGATGCAGACACCTTGCAGACTCTGAATGTGGTCAGTATCTCAGTGGGAGCCTGCCTGAAACTGCCTGGGATACATGACGGAAGAAAAACAGAATTTAAATGTACTAAATGAGGTGCCTCAATCATTTCGCCAATCACAGCTGAGCAGACACATTCACTATTCAAACTAAAATCATGCCCTATTTTGTTTGCTTTTTCTTGTTTAAGTTAAGGAGCTGTTTGGGAATTGGTGTGAGGTGTCAGTCCAGTGGTCCAAACAAAAACTCAGCCATAAAGGTTCTAGTTAATTCTTGGAGGAGAGTGCAGGTCGAGGGAAGGATATCTGATTGTAAGAACCTTCTTTCATTTCTTCCTGATGATAACTTTATCAGTTTGCCTAGTTAAGAATAGGGCAGTTCAGCACTGTGGGTGATATTGCCACTTTTGATATGATAAAAGTTACAGGCATACTAAAAACCAATGAGGAAATTCAAGCTATGTTTCCTAGTAAATATCATGGATCATTACTTTTCATAGCGCTTTTTCACACTATTTTGATGAATGCTGACTTAATCGGAGGTTTTAGACAGTGCCAGACACGTTTTCCTTTTTAATCTGTATATCTAACTTTTACTTTCAATATATGTATTGTGAAAAGGGCTCCTGCTTATACTGAATATACTGTTTGCAGACTTCTGCTTATACTTCTTACTTTAAGGAAAACCTGTTAAAAGGGATTGGCTAAAAACTATAGCAAATACAAAGGGAGGCCCATATGATTTATGTACTATTTTCATGAGTAATTGCACTGTAAAAAATCTTACAAGAGTATAAAGTTCCTTGAATTGCCATAAGATGTAATTGTAATTCCTGCCATATTCATAGTATTAAAAGAAGTAATAGCATTTTATTTTAAATGCTTTCTCTTGAACTGTCCTCTTTGTCTCCTATCTATTCCTACACACACCCTCGCTTTTTTGCTTTACTATAACTGGCTTTAAAACCTGGAAAACATTACTGAGCATATTTTCAGTTGTTGTTAAAGTAGGCAGGATGTTTCAGTAACATTGATGTGCAAATTGGCCGTGCAGCTTCATAGCTTGTCAAAAGGCTGTGCTATTTTAGTTCCAAACAGCATACATAGTGTATGAGTAATAAATAAATATGTTTAATATAGCACATGGGAAAAGCAAGGTTCCTATATTCTTCTGACATACTTAAAAAAAAAAAACTCTGGAAGATACCCCTCATGCTTATTTTGTTCCTGTTAGATATTAACATTCCCGATCATTCTGTTGCTACATTTCCTTTCTTATTATTCTTTTTTTTTCCTCCTTCTTTTAAATAAGGAGATAACATTTTTTAGCACAAAGGCATTATAGGGTGTTTAATTGGTAAGCTATTGTGTGTCTTCTAATGATATTCCACCACACCCCCACCTGGGCCCCACTCTATTAGAAGGCCTTTTGATTTAGAAGTTGGTATTTAAGAAGCTGAAGTTAACATCAATTTTATTCTTTATCAGCTTTGGAGACATTAAGGTTTAAAATGAGCTCTGTGCTGAATGCTGATCCAGACCAGCCTCTGGTCTGTGTGAAGTTACGTGTAGGTGGCAGTTAAAAGCTGGAGGCCAAGGACTGGAGAAACTGCAGGTACCGATGTCTCTTTAAGTGACTAAGGGCGGTAGTCCAACGTCTTCTGGACGAACTGGCACCAAGGGCAGACAGATGGAGAATGTCTGGGCTCCATCACCTTCAAGTCTAGCCCGACAAGGATCTTTATATATATTAGGGTGGGAGAGTGGATAAGGAAGTCCGAAATGGTAGCTGTGTGGTAAGGTGAAAATTGACGTGAGCACCATAGACTGACAGCGCTTTTGATTGATGAAAGGATATTGTTAACAAGCTTTTAAAGTTTCTCATTAATGCTTTTCCCCCTTCATTGAAACCCTAAGGAAATAAACAACAACAACAAAAGAAACGTCATGTAGACATTGGGTGAGATGAAATCATTTTTGTTATCAGTGTTTTAACTCTCTTTAAAATAATAAATTATTTTGTTAACGCTGTGTGTTTGTTTACCATGTTTTAAGTGTAATCCAAGAGCAAAGTTGCAGCTGGGTTATACCAAGCTACTTTTAAGAGGCTGAGTGTTTTTGAGTATGCAATGTCACAGCTCACTGTGCTAAAATTGCATCTCGAGTTTACACAGCATGGGCAGTGCAAATAAGTACACTGAAAATATTTTGCTTGTCACATCTAGGTGGAAAGGAAGTTAAAGGAGGTGACAGGACTGGGACTGTTCACCTAGTTGGCATCCTTGAGGCATTTAGATCATAGCAGCATTGTGTGACTTGAGTGATAATCCTGTTGCATATGTTATGCAGTATAAGAGTCAGGCCATTATTTGTTGATTTTATTTAAAAAATAAAACATTTCTGATTTCTTGTCTGAAGACCTTGATGCCCTCATGGAATCTTGTCATTGGGTGCTATGGGATGGGGGAGTGCTCTTTCATTGCCAAAAATCAACCAGTAAAGTCATCCTAGCATCTGATAATCACGGCAGGAATTTTTGTTACACCTCCTGTAGTTTGCAAATTATGTTTTGTGACTGGCTTTCTGAGCATACATACAGCCCTTTTTTGTACATTGGGTATCTCATATGCAGATCTGCCAGAATCATGTGTCTAGACCATTAAAATGATTTCAGCTAGGATGATATATGTCCTGTAAGCATACTTGAGTACTCAATCTCTCTCTAAGTAGCAAGTTGCCCCAACTGAGGTGCAGTGAGCAAGTGCTTCATTTGTTTCGGGGATGTGCAGTAGCACCAAAATTCAGATTTGGAATTCAGAATTTTAAAAATTCAGAATTTCTGGATATCCAGAACTCCTTACAGTCAATATGAATACAATGTAGTCATTATTTTCCCTTTTAAAAACAAACAGGTAATACATTTTCAAAGGATTTCCCTGTGTCCTCTAACACTTTCCCAGTGATTGTGCCAAACAAAAACAGTACACAGTGATAGCCAGCAGTGCCTAAGCGTTATGAAATGATTGTAATGGGTATACTGACTGAACAATGAACAGTGGGAATGCCAGCAGGAAATATTAACAGAATTGGGGAAGCAGAGACAGGTCACACTGGAGAGTGGGCAGATGTCCTGGGCAGTACCGCCAGGCAGATTGGAGCAGCAGATACCCTATTGTGGGAGGGCACTGTGCCCATAGCATGGGGCACAGAACAGGCGAGTGAGTGAACTTAATCTTGGAGTAGCAGTGGAAAAATAAAAGAGACAGAAGGAGAGGGCAACATGACTGAACCATGGCATACCTAGTACTGTGAGCAGAGTGCTGTTCCTTTATTTTAAGGAGACTTCAGCAATAGTAGATTGACCTAAAGGAAAATCAGTTTTTCTACAGATCCAGATTCCAGACATGAAGAACATAGACGGCTGTGTCCCCGGATTGAGAGAACACTCTCTCACTCACCACAGATGTTTGTGGGCAAGACAGCAATCATACTGCCACCTTGCCCAAAATTTCCCAAACAGACTCTTCGGCTCAATAAAACAAGGAATTGGCCTCTTTTTGTCCTGCAAGGCTCCTGTATGTATACCTCTACCTGTTCCTTTGCCACGTCCCCCTTCTGAGGCAATGTCTGAGGTCTGGAGGACAGACCCCTGTCATACGTGCCAAGACAGCATCCCAGAAAGTTGCCCTATGGTTACAAGGGTGACAGACTCCTTCCCCACGTCAGATATTTATGGTATGGATACGAAAGGCAGAGCCTGGTGCTTTTCATACATCCCTTTTCCAACCACAAAAGCAGCACTGCTGCTGCTCAAACTGTCTGTGTCAGTGGAGTGCCTTCTCAACCTTGGCCTTCTCTGGCACTGACTCTTTGGGAGAAAAGTGCTGCCTTCCCTATTTTTCTTTACTTAGGCCCCCTTGCCCTGGCTGGATTGCGGAAAGATATCACTGGAAACATGTCGGAGGTTCAATCTTATCTGTCCCATCTTGACCTAAAGGGCTTCTCTGCCACCTCCTTGGCAAAGACACACAGACCCTTTACTGTTGCCTGTTGCTGTTTCATAGTGTCAGTGCAGAGAAAGGCAGCTGGGTGAAAGGCATTTCCAGGCAGTCTTTTTCCCCTCCCACTCTGGGCAGAGGCACCTGCAGTGGTTGCAGACAGTATTCCTTCAGCTTTCCCTAAGTGCCTATTTCTTCTACCACATCCATGTGCCGTACTGCCTGCAGAGTCTACCCAAAGAAGAGAAATATCTGATTCTGCCACAGCAGAACACAAACCTTTCCAATGAAAAATCACATATGCACACACACGCACACACACAAAATCTATTAACTTTATTTAACTGTTTATATATAAACAAATAAATTTATAAAGCAAACTTTTATTCCCCTACCTGATATACCCCAATGGGCCTAAACTCCTGATATATTTCTGCTAATTTTTAACGTATTAATCTATGAATCTACTAATCCTACATCATATTCCTAAGTATGATGAATAAACAATATACAATGAGAATATAAAAGTTGAGAGTTCAAAAAAGGACACAGAAAACAAAACAAACAAAAAAAGATACATATAGGAAGTGGAAGGAAGGCCAGATCACAAAGGAGGAGTATAGACAAGCAGCAAGGAATTGCAGGGATTGCATTAGAAGGGCAAAAGCTGAGAATGATCTTACGCTAGGTAGAGACACTAAAAGCAACAAGAAAGCATTATTCATGTACATTCGTAGCAAAAGACAGAAATGAAACAGTGGCTCAGCTACTCAATGGAGATGGGAAAAAATGATAACTGAAGACAAAGAAAAGGTAGAAGTGCTCAATTCCTATTTTAGCTCATACTTTTCCCAAATTACAGACTATGACCCTCCAGGCAATTGTGAAGTACAGGTGGAGGGAACAAGATTGCAGCTGGAGATTGATAAACAAATAGTCAGGGAATACCTCACTAGCTTGAATGAGTTCAAATCTCCAGAGCAGGAAGAGCTGCATCCAAGAGTATTGAAGGAGCTGGCTGATGAGCTTTCAGAACCACTATCCATTGTTTTCTTGAAAGCATGGGAAATGGTTGAGGTTCCAGATGATTGAAGGAGGCTAATGTTGTCTCTATCTTCAAAAAGTACAGAAAAGAGGAACCTAGGAACTACAGACCAGTCAGCCTGACATCAGTCCCAGGGAAAATTCTAGAAGCAGTAACTATGCAAGAACTTAGAAAGCAATGTGGTGATAACTAGAAGCTAACATGAATCTGTCAAGAACAAATCCTGCCAAATAGTCTGATCTCATTTTTTTGACCAGGTAATTTTCCTGTTAGACAGAGGGAATGCTGTAGACATATTATATCTTGGCTTCAGCAAAACGTTTGACAAAGTGCCCCATGATATTCTGATTAGCAAGATAACTAGGTATGGGCTAGATAGAACAGCTGTCAGGTGGATACACAGATGGCTACAGAATTGTACTCAGAAGATGACAATTAATGGCTCCTTCTCAAACTAAGAGGGGGTAACAAGTGAGTGTCCTAGGGCTCAGTCCTGCGTCTGTGCTCTTCAACATTTTTACAGTGGGGTCTTGACTTGAGAACTTAATCCATATTGGAAGGCGGTTCTCAAGTCAAAAAGTCTGTAAGTCAAGTCTACATTGACCTACAGTGCATTGAAAACCAATTAATCCCGTAACAGGCTGTTTTTGTTCCATTTTGGTTTTTTTCTGGTCTGTAAGTCAAATCTCAGTCTGCAAGTCAAACCTAAATTTTGCGGCCAGAGAAGTCTGTAACTCAAAAAGTCTGTAAGTCAAGCCGTCTGTAAGTCAAGGGTCCACTGTATTAATGACCTGGATCAGAAGGTGCAAGCAGTGCTAATCAGATTAGTTCTAAATATCTGTAATAAAATTACTAATGTTTAGAATCTCATTTACTTCTATAAATTAGGAAGCAAAATGCTACGTTTTTGCTTCCTAGAGGAAAAAGTGAAAGTGAAATCTATTTCTCAGGCATCACAGAAATTTAAAAATCCAAGGGTGTATCCTGATTGGGATTGCCATGGATTTCTCAAGGTAGGGGGTGATAGCAAAACCTGTACATGATGTCTGACTGCATCACTGAAATCTAGAAGCAGGCACAGATGCCGTAAGTTATTTTCCCACATTGTTTTTTTCCCATTGAAAGATGGGCAAAACTATTTATAAATCCCCATACATATGCTATTAGGACATGCTCCGGTGCCATTCTTTGGTGTGATCGCCCATGAAGAGGCTCCCGCTAGACAAAGGTACCAAGTGTTACCAGCTTCCAGGGCCCTTCCAGATACAGAAAATACCTAAGTTGTTACACTGGTCTGTAATTTGGTTTTCAATAAACAAAATATATGTTGGGCAGAATGCCAAGTTCTTCACCAACCTGGTTGGTTTACCAGGAGGTAAATATTGAAGGAGTTAAAAAAATTTAATTGGGAGAGGGGAGAAATTGCTATATAGGTAAAAATCTACATAGATAATTGTTGTAAGACAAGAATGTCAGGTACAAGTACAATATTTCTATATTTTATGTTAACACAAATGTTTCCTCCTACTGATTTACATAAAAAATTGTTTACATGCATTTTATTTTATTTGTATCCATCTTTCTGCCAGAGTCCTAGCATTTACTCTAATAGCAAACTCCAGCAGAAACTGGTGAGTGCAAGAAGGATTGGAATCAGGCTTTGGAGAATAGTGCCCAAACAAGATGGAACAGGGATATTTGTGCATTTCTGAATCAGCTACAGGATGAGAATAAGTCCTCAAACCCCACTAGATTGGTTGGGTGTCCCTAAAAATCAATAAAGTTTGTTCCTGACTTTTGTGGATTAAAATTGCTGAATTCTGATATACACACACTGTCTCACACGCTCATTTGGCATCAATTATTGTAGCAAAGCAAGGAAGTGACAGGTTTGATGACTGACAGCTGAAGCCCCAATGAGAGTCAAAACCTTCCTTAGAAACTCCAATTGCTGAGCCTCTGGAGAAGGTTCAGATTTTACAGTATATAGACTGTACATTCCCATCCAACTGACCAAGCAGCAATTTTGCATCCAGACATGGCAAAGGGAGGGTGGTATGTCACTTACTAGACTGATCATGTTCTGGAATTTTCTTTCTCTTTTCTTTAGTCTTCATTAGACATGACACTGAATGTGAATTTGGGAGGGATGACTTAGTATCTTATACAGGCTTTGATTGAATAGATCAAAGTAGTGTTTGAAACTGCACAAGTAGCCACCCCTCCACTGTTTTTGACTTACTCACAATTCAGTGTGCTCAAAGTTCAAAATGTTTATCTTAGAAAATGTGCACCCACATGTTGCAGTCTATTGAGGAAATGCATACAAAAATGTGAATATGAAAAATGTGTGGAAATATGTCTCACAACCTGATATGAAACAAGGATGGGAGGAAAATGCATGTTGATCCGTTCGATGAAGAAGATATTCAGAGAACTGCAGTGAAATCAAGGCTGAAATATTTTTACATCTTACTTGTACAGCACTCTCCAAATTTATTTGAGAGGCTAAGAAACCAATGAGTGACCCTCATATCTTCATGTTGTAGATGGGTTATTAGTCCTCTTTTGCTATCTGACAAAAGCTGTCCCAATGGGGCCACAATCCACACTGTAGATGGGTCTCCGTTAGTCATGACTGAAAATGAAGTAACAGTCAATTTAGTTTGATTTTTCTCTTCTGAATTATCATGCTTATGTAGATAAATCCTATCACCCTCTCTGGCCAAGGGCAGCTTTCCAGAGGCTTTCAATAAGTCTTCCAGCTTCAGCTGCCTCCACAGGTAGCAGTGTGGACACTGGGGAAAGGAGTGAGGGGACTGGTAGTCTAAGGCATCTGGAGGATGCATGGTTGGCATGGGCTATGTGACAAAAATGTTGGTCTGCATGAGGCACAAACTGGTTTTCTTAATCTCTAAAGCAAAAAATCATTTTCTTTAGTATATGATTAAGCGCAAGTTCAATGTACTGTATTGCCCATTGGTAATTTGTATTCAGATCATCAGGGTGGAAACTTGCAACTTGTAGTAGAATTAGAGATCATTTTTGGATAAAAGTCTAGAGTTTATTCTTTTCTGTAGAAAGCACTAGGGAATAGTTTTATATTAAGGCACAGCACGGTAGAAACCTTGAAAAATTGAAGACATAAACGTGTAGACCACATCATCAATTCACAGGAATTCATAGTGGGGGTAGCTGAAATTCTTAATCTTGTTTGGAATGTGAAATAATTTTGTTCATGTAACTGGATGACATTGAAAATGATGCCAGCGGAACAAACACGAAAACCAGTCTAGAATAAGTGAAGATACCAGAACAAGTTACCTCAACAAAACAGAAAAATCCATCTTTGACCAAAGAAGAGGATAAGCAATAGAATTGTGCTATTTCAGGCAAGGCAATCCGTGTTTTATGAACTGCCAGATGGAAAATTTTATCTAAGAAACTATAGCAAGACTAGGGATTGACTTTGCTTATGGCTGCATTTGTTCAAGGTTTAGAAAGTAGCCTAAACCCAGCACAGAAGTGAAGGCCTTAGAGTAAGGGCTGTAAGGTATTCCTCATCTGGTAGATGCCTGCTTGAGGAACATTAAGGGCTTTCTGGACAGATTCTGACCTTTCTAGTCTTTCAAAAATATAAAATGATTCTACATTGCATTTTTAGCCTTCTGGGAATTACAACTGTTTCCTCCCTAAAACCACTGAACGCTTACAGAGACTTAGTCTGATAAAACCACTGAAAGGTCTGTAGTAGACTATCAACTGGATAGGTATGTGATGTGAAATAAGGAACTTCCACATCTTGTAGCTTAAACACAACTTGTTGTTTTACTCCAGTGACAAAGCTTCTAGCTCAGAATTCATCCATCGATTTTGCCTCCTTCATTAGCTGATGGATCCTGAGTACCTTCTCTATCTAAAATGTTTATACACCCGTTATATAGAAGGCAAAATAGAGATGGGTTTCTATTACTTGGCCTTTATATTTCTCGGTGACAGTGTGGCAAAAATAAATTCATAAATTCAGATGGATATAGCGTGACTGTGGATTTGGCTTGTAGTGATGGGCATGACAGTGGTAACAGGCAGCAAATACTGTATACAACATTTGTACAGTATACACACACTCCAACCAAAATACAGGTTTTCTTTTGGAAAATCAGTGTGTGTCTGTTGTGGGATTTTTCTTTGTTTTGTTTTTCCATTTGTATCAGTGCCTGCTGTATTGTGAGATGCTGGAATTATGGTCACTTGACTGATGGCTATAACTTCACCTGCCACTCTCTGAAATGATCCACTGCCTAAACAGAGAGCACAATCGTAGTGCGGCTGGAATGGAGTCAATCTGCCCGAGGCTGCTCTCTAGATAGAATCCACACAGACACCTGAGATGGCCTTTCTATCCAAACGAAATGCCGCACAAATGGCTCATTTGTCTAAAGACCTTTCTATCATTCCTATTCTCAGCATGACATGGCCTAATACTTTGGTTTAAAATATTGGTCGTTAACTGGGTCTTTTTTAAAATGAGATTCCACAATATATTTTGCAAGCTGTCCTGCATAGCTTAACTATGGGATAGATTTGCTACATGAATGGGGAGAAGTATGAGAATTTTGTCTCTTTGCCATTGTCCTATAAGCTTTACTGCTGAATGAAAGAAAGGAGCCACCTAGCCATGGCAGATATAGCATATTTTTAAATATGCTGTTTTTATCATTCAAAGATAGGACACACAGAGAGAGTTCTGACTGTCAAAGAGCAGCTAGGATAGACAGAAGAAGTGTTATATGAGGGAGTGGTAGGGAGCTATTGGGGAAAAAAATCTAGGCAGTGGAGGTCAGATCTTTGACTTTTCTTTCTGCATACCAGCAGTTTGGATCTAAACAGGAGGGAGCTTCACTGTTGCTTTTCAAGGCAAGGCTCTCCCCTTTCCCTTCTACTGATTAGCATTAGCCATGGCACTTAGAAACTTTACTGATTACTTTAAAACTAACATGTTTTCCATATATTACTTTCTTGTTCTTTTTTTAAAACAAACTGGCTGGCATTCTTTTGATGTTTATATAAAATTGACATAACTTGCCACAACTAACTATGACTTAACTGATGAGGTGTCAGGGCACATCTTAGTTGGACACATGGCCAATCAAAAAGTGCCCTGGCAACTTATCGGTGAGTTGCAATTAAACACAGCAAGTTGCACAAACCTTATATGACCACCAATAAGATTCTAGGCCACGTCCTTCAAAGAACTGAGAAGTGATCCCAGGTTCCACAGAATGACCTCCAAAAGCCAACATTTTTAGAAGTAACGATTGCTTATTGAAATTGCAAAATAGTAGCACGGCCAGTTGTTAGAGGAATGCTGGACTTAGATTTTAAACAACCAAGTTCTAATCTCCCATCAGCCATGAAGCATCATGGATAGCCCTAAGTTGCATCATTTGATGGTTGTAAGAAAGTACCATGGACATCGTCTGCTTTCTTTTGTCATCCTCAGTTCTGCTTTGGTTGTAACAGAGCCCGCTTCCACAAGAGAGTCAAAATTCCTCAAGTAGGAGACAAGGACGCAGGAAGGGATACTTCTGAAATCTAGTCTCCCTTTTTTTTATGAGACTTGGATAAGCAAAACTCTCTCAACCCCTAATTTGAAAGAGAGACAGGGTAATGTGCTTGGAATGTTTAAATTTGAGATGATCTTTAAGGGTTATAATGAAGGGAGATTTGCTGAAGCTGCTGATCCACTGGTACTCTTAAAGAGGAAATACCAAACAAGAGCAACAGCAAAAGAGCCACCTCTTCGGTTTCCTTTCTTCTCCATTATCCCCTCCTCGATATTGTTGCTGCTGCTGTTTTTGCATTAGTGCACAAGCACACCTCTTCGAGTAGCTCTCAGATTTTAAAAGGAATCTTCCAACTGACTAGAAGAGCAAAACCTGATGATTCCCTTCACACCCCTTGTCCTAATGCTTCAATAATGTTATCTGTCCTTTTTCCTTTCCAGTGCTCCCCAGCCCCCATTCCGATTGCCTTTTCTTTTTTCTTGTCCTTGTTCTTTTTTTTTCATTTTGGTCAGCTCACTGATTTCCTCCTTTTATTTTTTTCTGTCTCTTCCTCAGTGTGTTAGGGTTTGCTGGGGTAGAAATGTTTAATTAATCAGTGAGAGCTTCTCTGCTGGAATTCTGCTTGTTTTTGAACTAGTGGTTTAGCATTAGTTGAAAACTTTCTAGGTGGTTATTGCTATTCCAGTACTAAATGGAGAGAAAGAGAGAGAAGAGAGAGAGATCTAGCTGTTAGGTAGTTTGAAAAAGAGCAGAAAGACATGAGGAAAATTACTGATTGTACTGGGTCAAGCATTACATCCTCTGGAAGGTGAAAAATTAATTTTAACTTGAAATGGAATCTATGTACCTATGTTTGTCCCTGAGTTCATATTCTCTCTCTCTCTCTCTCTCTCTCTCATTCTCTCTCTCTCTCTGTGTGTGTGTGTGTATGTGTTTCAGTGCATAACTAATCCAGATATTATTGATATTGTGACAGGGTACCTTCATCTTCTGTTCACTGGTAACTAGCTACATCACAGCTACATCTAACTAGCTACATCACAGACAAATTGCAATCAGATGGCAGTGAGTATCCATTACTAAGAACATGTTCTGGATTTGGACTAGTGACCTAGAGCTGAAGGGCTTTGTATCCCATTACCAATCTTCCAAACCAGCTACGTCCCCACCCACTCCCTCGACTAATCTCATTCTAAATGACTTATTCATATTTTAAGATGGGGCAGGGAATAAAATCCCTCTTTAAGCAATTTTAGGGTTGTTTTTTAATTTTAAAACGCTGCTATGTGGATTAGTTGATTAATGGATTAGTGGTTTTAGTTGCTGCCAGTTCAAAAATTAAGTATTTTGAGACTATGTCCCCATCACTGTTCATGAGAGTTATAAATTCATATATACCCTTGAGCCTGTGTATTCAAGGAAATATCTGCTTGACCTGGAATAAGATCTGGGATGACTGGGACCTTGTACACTTTACAGATGCTGAACAATATTTTTGAGATTATATGCAAGAATGATGAAAAATTAGTTTTCCGGCTACTGTTGTTCATGAGAAAGACTCTTCTCTAATCATATTTAACGCAGCCACTCAAGCCCCTAGTTGTGTTTGGTAGGTGCACCTTGGCTTCCTAGAAAAGATTATGGATGTCATTGGAGGCACAAGTTTGTATCACTTTGGATAAAGAAAATAGGTGATATCATGACAAACTGAGATCTATTTCTCCAGCCTTTGTTACATCCACGGAAGCTTGTTGGCCCAGAAAGAAGGCCAAAGAATTTTGTTGCACATGAGAATTGCTAGTGTTTTCAGTGGCTGCTTTTCTGAGACCTACACGAGCTTCTGTGTGCTTTGTAAAATAATGGGTGCAAGTTTAGTGCCCTCAGTGTAAATATTAAGTTTAAACATAACCTGTACATTTCAGAATCCAGTGTAAATTATGGAAATGTAAGATGCTAATTGGGTGCTGCTCTCAAGCTCCTGGCAAGCTACCAGTGCAATCCCAGAGTGCTGTGCAAAGGTAGTGCCTGCCCATTTTAGATGGCACGTTATTGAGACGTTTCCACTTGTTTGCTGAGAAGAGCAAACATCAGTAACCAATTTGGAAGGCTTGCACTTTCAGAATTAATGTGGAACTCATCGAACCTTCCATAAAATGCAGCAGAAGGCCTGGGTTTTGTGCAGTGCAACCCTAATTGTTCACTCAGTCCATGTTGGCGGAAGGCATTGAAGTTCTAACTTTCTAAATATGCAGCATGAGATTGAAGATAACATGAGTATGTACGCACATGCAAATATAGATAGATATTGCTAAGTACATAGCCTATAAAATATGTAGTATAAGATCACTCATTTATTTAGAGATGCTTTTTACTTTGGATGAGAAATGACACAAATCTAAATATTACAATCCAAAGTAATGTGTAATTGTCTGTACATTATAGCCTCAACACTTTACTTTTGATATAAAAGAGATGGCAGTTGCACTTCAGTTTTAAACAAATTGATCCCAAATGTAGTGTTGTTTTGTTTACCCAAGACAGGAGCATATAAAATCAGTATCAACAGCCGAACAGGGTTGCAGCATTCATCCTTCTGCTACCTGCGCTGCACCAAAACTGTCTGCAAAAGTAGATTTTGTTCCCCTAAAATGTTTCATCAAAATACCTGTTATCTGAAACCAGCTGATTTAATTCTGTGGCATCAGAAGTTGAGTTCACACAACACAACCTGGTCTTGCTAACCAATTATTGCTTGACAAAGAGAAATGTGGGATGTGTTTCAAAATCTTTACAAACAAAAATTTGGAAGAGCAAGCCTTCAATTACACTGTGAATGATAACTATGCCAGCATTTTGGCAGAATTTATAACAAACAATGCTGAAGGAATTCTCCTTCCTTCCTTCCTGATTAGGATTAATCACTGCTGATTAATGAAAATGGATTAATGACATTCTAGGAAGGAGAACAAAGTCTTGAGGTGGCCCTGAATCATGAGCTATGTTGATACATATTGGCTGAGATCTAGGAGTAGAACCATTGAATCAGTGGGGATTTGCTGCATCAACTCCTTTCTAAGTTTCATCCATTCGATGAGCCTATTCTAATTCCAATTTACTAATACTAGAGTCCAGTCATTATGCTTCTGTTGTACCATGACCAAGAGCAAAGAGGTAGGCTGCTGGCCGTGGCGCCCTGGAGCAATTCGCACACATGTTACTGAATTCAGTCTCTTAAGGACAAGAAGCTCTTCTCAGTATTGCCAAGGTTACTGGAGCTGACCCTGAATCCACTTTTAGTTTACAATTCACACTTGTTAAAAAAAACCTTGACAAATGCTTTGTGTTTGGGAGAGAATTGGTTAACTGATGAAAAGAAGGGTCAGCTTCTGAAATTTTCCCTTGCTCTCTTTTTGTGAATCATAATGAGCACAAGAAGTTATCCTATAGATCAGTGGTCCCCAACAGTTTTGAGACCGCAGACCGGCTGACCCTCTGAGGAAGGGGGACACCCCCACGTACATGCTCTTGGGCGCATGCATGTGCACTCTCGGACACATGTGTGAAGTGGTGGGGGAGTGTGCATGCATGCCAGCACCAATGTGAGTGCTCCCAAATCCCATTGGGCATGCACAGGAGTGCCTGCATGCCCTTGAGTGCACCCGCCCACCCCTTCACGCAGGCACGCAGGCATGAAGGGGTGGGGGTGCTCACACTGGCGCTGGCACACATGCATGTGCGCAAAGCAGCTGTGGGGAGGGGAATGTGGGGGGGCAGAGGTCTGTCTCCACGGCCTGGTGTCGTTCAGACCACGGAACGGCACCGGGTCGTGGACCGGGGGTTGACTACCTCTGCTATAGATCATCTTGACTGCTGCCATTGGTGTTGTCAACATTCAGGCTGCCCTTTTCTATGTAGCTGCCATTTATTTCTCACCTTGAAGGAGAAAGGTGGGAAATAAATGCATGCATGCATGCATGCATGCATGCATGCATGCATGCATGAATGAATGAATGAATGAATGAATGAATGAATGAATGTAAAGCTTGGCATCCTTTTCCATGCTGACAAAGTGGACATGTTATTGTGTAGCAACCTTGAGCCATTTCCCAGTATTTCAAATCATGATGCACAATATCCCACATTCATTAACTGGAGGTTATTTGAAGAATTGAATACCTAGAAAATCCTGAGAAGGGTCAGCATAAATTAGAATCAACTTAACAGTGTGCAGTGATTAGTGAAATACAAGTCTAGAAGCTAATAAGAAAGTCTTGATCAAGCAAATCATTACTTCTTTCTCATCAGTAGTAACTAACACTGTATTTTCATATACATACGGTACATATGTGGGGACCAGTAGCATTTATTTTATCCCATTATCCAAGAGCTCTTGTGCATAATACCACATCAGCTCCATGTACTCCTGCACTCACATAAAGATATACAGAAATGGGAGTTTCCAGATTTCATGCTGGAGAATGCATCTTCCCAGAGCTTGGAAATCTGATTTTTAAAAAAGAAGAAGACTACCTCTCCCAGAAGTCCACAGATAGCATTCTGAGAGTTGGAATTTTTTGGAGAGTTGGGAGTTATGATCCAAAAAAGAGAGGCATTTCTTGGAAGTGTGATCCTAAAAAGTAACTTTTTAAAAAGCACTGCTTCTTCTACAAAATGCTCCACCATTCATCCAGTCCTGACATAAACGCTGTGTCTGCAGTGCCATCCTCCAGAACTTCAATTTATAGTGAATCTCTGCAACTGAGCAAGTGATACTTTTGTTTCATTTTGCAAAATGTTAATGAAAAAACGTTTTCCGTGAAAATGCCAATTTTTGTCTTTTCACCGTGTGTATTTTTCTTTAATTGCCTGTGCAAATTAAAACTATAAAGATGTGGTTTCTCTGGCCAAAATCCTAGAGGGATTTTATGTTGGCAGAATGCAAATGGTGTAACATTTAGAGGTGAACTGCCTCAAATCAAGAGATCAAACTGTAGACGTTATCTGCTGCACATAATTCAGTACCTAACATAATGTCTATGTTCATTTTTAATGGAAAATTTGCAAATATACTCTTGAGGAAGACTCTGTGACTTAGAAAAAAAGTCATGGAATGTTCATGAAATTAATCAAATTTGTTGCACATCTCTGTAACATACATGACACAGACCTGCACTTTGTCTTGTTCAACCAGTGGATTAAATTGTTAAGCTGCAAATCCTATTGTCTGTATCCTAAACCCTATTGTTTGGCACTGCTGACAAATACTCTGTGCGCATGCATGTGTGTCTGTCTGTGCCTACGCCTGTTTGTGTGTATGGTGAGAGGATTTCTCTGCTGAAGGTGTACAAGCCATAGCCTGCTATTAATTTTATATAAAATTTAACTAAATAATGAAACAATTGTGTAAATCATATTCCAAAGGATTTGCAATCAAAAAGTGAAAAAATCATAGATTGTGTCACTCAAGGATGTAGCAATTCATTTATCCAAATTAGGGCTCGGTGTTTATCATGAAGTGTGATGCTATTGCCAATTTTGTTCATTGCAAACTGCAGCAGAAAATGAGAGGGTGGTGAGCTTCTCTGAGCAGGGAGAGAGAGAGAGAGAGAGAGGAGCGTTGGCTGAGAAGAGGTCATGACATGTACTCAGCCCAGTCTACTTGACAGAACTACTGTATAATAGCAGGGCACTTACCTCTAATCATAGGCTGTGAAAACTTGACATTTCCATTCGAATTACTCAAGTACCACAGTGTTGTCTTGCACAATGGCTCATGTGTGTGAAGCAGTGAACGGTGTCCTTGAAAGGAAACTGGCAGTTGTCTTGTTTCCAGCAGGATTATAATGTTCTAGTCATTTCAGCATTGTGCTTTTTTAAAAAAATAAATAAATGCTTATATCCGGCCTTATCTCTGAGTAGTTCTAGATGGCTTGTGACAAGTCAACAAATAACCAGTCAAAACACCTCTCCAATCTATAGGGTAGCAAAACATGCAAAAAAAAATAGCAGGCATCACAATGTGAAAGCAATCAAAATATTAAGAAGCAGAGGGTGGTTGAAAACAGCAATTGAACAATCAATGCAGAAAGCCTTTCTAAAAAGTAACATCCTCACCAATTTCCAGAAGGTTCTAAATGATCTTCTTCTGCAGAAACCACTTCTGTGTAAGAAGAATAACAGCCCTGTATCAATCACATGTGATCGCTGTACACACAAGTAGTTCCTTTATAGATAAAAATAAATATACAAATGTATATGTGCTTATAATGTGCTATTGTAATTTTCTTACAGCAAACCTCATAGGACTTTCAAGGTAAATGAGATATTTAAGAAGTTGTTTTACCAATGTTATCTCCCTCCCTGAGTTTCTGTGGCCAAGCAAGGATTTGAACTCAGGTCTCCTGAGTCCTAGCCCCTCACTAGATCTACTACAGTGAACCCTCTACTTAAGGAATTAATCTGTATTGGAATGGTGGCTGCAAGTCGAAAAGTCTGTAAGTCGAATCTCCATTGACCTACAATGCACTGAAAACCGATTAATCCCATGACCAGTGGTTTTTATTATATTTTTATTCCATTTTGGTTTTTTTCTGGTCTGTAAGTCGATTCTCTGGCTGCAAGTCGAATCTAAATTTTGCAGCCAGAGAAGTCTGTAACTCGAAAAGTCTGTAAGTCGAGCCGTCTGTAAGTCGAGGGTCCACTGTAGATATATAGGGTATCCTAAATACTAGGATACCTAGACACAAGCACTTTTTTCAATGGTAGGTGGGAAGACCTGTTTGTGCTCAACCATAACTCTGGATAAAGAAGGATCCAGTTAACAGCAGGAACAGCTGAAATGCTCTAGGTGTAGACTGGATGTGATACCAGTGATTTGCTTTTCAGATAAGAGTGTATGACCTGCAAATCTGCAACCAGATCTCCCAATGGGTTTTACAGAACGGCCACTGTAAAGCTAGTATAGGGGCCTTGTAATCTGATCAGATCCTTGGAAGAGGGTGTTTAATCCTTTCCCCCATGCCATTTTGGTGCTCTTCATCTTCACCCTCCTTCCAGGGCAACTATTCACCTAGAGAGAGCAAGAGATGAATCTGAGATGGCTTGTATCTACACCTTTTTCCTCGAGTGAGGCTTTCCCTACAGAGTTCAGTAAGGGGAATTGTATCAGGAGAAAGATGAAACAAACACACTAGAATTGTCCAGATTATCAACTTTTAAGCAATCTCTGAACCAGAACTTGGGACATTTTTTCTATGGGCAGACAAATTCAAGACACCCCCTCGACCCCCCAATTCTAGCACCAACTGCAAGAACACTTCTAAATGTCCTGTGTCACAAATCTCCTTGTCATGACTGGCCTTATGTTGTGAAGCCCATGGCAAAGGCCAAAATTCTGTTCTCCCCCCTCCTTCCTTTAAACATCACTTTGGGTTTTAAAAGATTCTTATATGTAGTAATTATGCAATCGAGAACTACAGCACTTATGGACTCTTCCTGCAGTGGAAAGTTGAGTTTTAAAAGGTCAATTGCAATATGCAACACTCTACAGGTGTTCCATATTTGGGTTATTTGTCACCCATGTTGGCGTCTTCTCTCATGTATTGGCAGCACAATTTAATCTCAATGCTTGTGATTTTCTTTTTTAGGACTCTCTAGAAAGACTGAAATTGCGAGACTCATGAATGAAACATAACTAGCTACCATGATTGCATAAAAGGGGTGGGAGTGTATGAGGAAACATCCACAGCATGTTCTCAGTGCTTGAAAACAGCAAATATAAAAGCCTAAACTTTGCAACCTTAAAAAAAAGGAAGTCTACTTAATGACCTTGGGGGTCTTTTCTTCTGCATCCACAACACAGATTACGACATTTATTAATTCTAAATCAAAATGTTTAAACCAATCCAGGATTTAGAAGATGCTCCAGAAGATAGAAGCCCCTTTGCATGCAATACATAAGAAAGGAATTATAGTACAATTTGTTAGCCATTCAGAAAATGCATGTCTTACCAATCCTCTGTTGAGTGCTTTCTCTTTGAAAAATGGATGTGTTTCTATCTTTGTATTGGGTAACAAGCATGTTGGGTAACAAAGAATTCTGCTTGTTTTATATGATCTTTCCAACAAGATGTGTTTCCTGTGAGTCATACAGATCATACATGTGCCTATTTGGTTGCATGAAGAAGCACAGAAGAACTAACAATTCGCAGATAACTTATTTGCAACGTGTGACAAGGGAAGCTTTGGTACAGCAGCTATTCATGCTGCATGATGTGCATTTAATTCCTTTGCTGATTAGCTTTCTCCCTCATCATCACAATGTTTAATGCTAATTTTTGAGTACATGAACTGCAAACATGCCAACCCACCCACTCAGAAAGCCCAAGGGTAGAGTAAATAGAACAGGTAGAAAAAAAATCAGTAATAACCGAAAGAAATGAAATGGAGATATACACTTAGAAGTCAATAATATCTGTATGCAATATTATCTCAGAGTCAAACTAAATAATGAACTGAGGATGGGTTTAGAAGTGGTGCTCTTTTAAGAAGGAAAAGTTGTTTATTTCCCATAGCATATGCCTTTCCATACTTTCATATCTTGCATTTTGCTGCACTTGTTTTGTGATTGGTCGCTGGAACGTATACATGGGTTTAATTTGTCAGTTAATAAGTCTGACTGCTAATGCATGCATTTCTCTTCCCATGGTGGAGGCAAAGCATGTTAATCACAGGGAACATGCATGATGAGGAGTTTCTTGTCTTTTCTATATGTCTCATGGATTGTCCATGTGATTCCAGAGAACCACAACTTTTTTTTTCGGGGCGTAAACAAAACAGTCCTACTGGTAGTGAATGCATTTTTAATGTCTTTCATGGTTTAATAACAGGAAACACTGACCAAAATGGGATGTAGGTGTACTCGCTTCTTCATAGCAAATTGTGGTTTTAACTCTTGCTGAGGGAACAGTGCTGTGCTTCCTGAGAGGGCTATTGCAGGATGTGGGATACTCTGGGCTTCTCTTCTCATCAGTGGAGGAAACATAATAGTGGCAGAGTTTTCCACCACTGTGGCTGCTCCTTGTTTTCAGCAGTGGGACTGAAAACAGGATTATTTGGGAGTTTATGGTGTAAGATCTTGTATCTGTGGACTCTGAAAGTGCATCAGCACTGCATAGTTACTGCAGTTTGGTAGTAGCTCTATTTGTAGTAGCAACTGCCATACCTCTATTTTCCGGAACATTCCTTAGGATTATACTGTAAACATTTCTTCTGACAAACGAGAGGAAAATTGAATATCTAGCACAATTTTCTGTGTCACATACCGAGAGGAGATGTTCTGAATGTTTTAAGCAGGGGATGCTGGCAACTGTCATGGATTGGGGCCATTGCCACAGGAGCTACAAGAAGGGAGGGTGCCCTGCACTCTGGACTAAGCTCTGTGCCATGGATGACGAAGGTGGGGTTTCAAATGAGATGGGATAAGAAATGATAGAGGGCTGAATTGTAGAGGGCATAAAAAGGGAATCAAATCACATGGAACACAATGGGCTAAGAGAGAGAGAATTGCAGCCATTGCCAAAAACACACCCCTCCTCCAATTTCAGAAGTCTTCAGTGGTTACAGTTACTGTTCACAAGAGCGAGATACACCACTTAGTCCAGAAAATGCAGTATTTTCTTTAAATAAAGGCCCTCAGCGCACTGCTAATAGGGAATTTGTTGTGCAGTGTAGTTGAACGGAACTCTAGCACCCTATCTGCTATGTGATAACTATGAAAACTTGAGATGGACAGAGTGGGATTAACTAGTGTCCTAGGCTCACCTTGTATACGGTACCTTTCAAGCTTTGGTGTCATTGTCTCAGGTTGTCTCATGCCTCCTGGTTAAAGCCAGCCAGGGGAGTCTCCCATAGTTTTGCATTGGTGGTCAGCTTTTCAGTAGTGTCAGGTCAGAGAGTCTGATACCTGAACATCTCCCTAAGAGCCCCACAGAACTGTATAAACCTCTAGAGAAAAATCAAATGCTGTGTTTGTCACACCTGGTATTTATCCCCAAAAGGGTTAAGTCCAGAAGGAAACCAGACAATCATTTCCAATCATATCAACATTCATCCAGGTATTAAGGTATAAATCTTTACATTGTTGTAATGATTCCAGCCAATGTCAGCTTGTTCTAATTCTACAAGCTTTATTTCTACATTGCTTCTATGTTCCATGAGCACAAAATGAAATCCAGAAGTAACAATCCAAAACTTATTGAAAACATTCTTACAGCAATGAGAAAAACTGTAGGCAGAAATGCTTAAACAAAAATCCATCCTTGCAATTTGTGAAAAGCTGCAAGTGTTATTATCATCTAAAATTCTTACAACTGTGAGAAGCTGCAAACAGAAGTATATTAAAAAACAAAATTTAAGTTGTGGGCAGAACTTAAATCATGTTGCCATATTTCAAAATGACAAGAGCATGCATTCTAAAAATACCAAGAATGCTGAAAAGGCACACTGAAAAGCAGAAAAACGTATCTCTAAAACACATCATTAAAAGTAAAACCCATTATAACTTTGAGCAGTCTTTAGGCTTCAAGTATATTACTGGGCACACATGAAAAATATTCTACATGCTCACCCAGCCACACCATTTTTATTCTACTGAGGAAAATTCATGTTGTCCTCATTTATTACGAGGTACTGCTGTTCTGCTATATGGTGCCCAGTATCACTTCTGTTGATATCCAGTGTGTGTGGCTTGGCATCTTCTTGTGTATCTCTTTGCCTCCCTGTAGTTACATTTCTTTCAGTTGTTTACATTTACATTCAACTGCAAACAACTGCATTTTGCTGGTGTAGTATGTTACTGATACCTATAAACATTCAGACTTTTTTCAATGGAAATCTCTACTGCTTTTACTAGAGTGGCAAAATACGCTTCTCATAATTTGCAAGGCTAGCAAATTGCCCCTATAGCATATAGCACCTATTGTTTTGACTAAATAGGTCCCTACACTTGTGGAAATAGTAAATTGATTAGGTAACAATTTACTGGGTAGGCAAAATGCTATGAACTAGGTCGGTCAAGTACCAATTTGCTCTATCCTGCACCCCAGGATTCTAGGATTTTCCCCCTCAGTTATTTTGTATTTCTTATCATTTGTTTACACATTCATCTGCCATTCTTCAAGAGGTAAATAAAGCACCCTGTGCCAATCTAAACTGACAGTATATGTGCAAAGGTAAATGAGAAAGCAGGCACTAAATTGGACAAACTGAACTGAGAAACAGCTGACATTTCCTGAATGCCACCAGTTGTCTACCTCCATCATGCACATAGCACAGAAGGCCAAAAAACTGCAGACTGCTTGAACAGAAAGGTCCTGCAAGAATTCGACTTGAGTCCTGGATTTTTCATCAGGCCGTAAACCTTCTCAGAGAGCCAGCAACAGATTTCTTTCCCCATAGCACTTTAGGACCTGTTTCCAAAACAAGGCATCCTTGTTCAGCACCTCTGCAGTTGATGTACCCTTCTGTGACTGTGACTGATGAGCCTTCTGTACATATTTCTTTCCCTAATTTCCTAATCCAGCTGATGAAGTATTTGGTGGCAGAAACAATCATGATAGTTTCTTGTTTTTTTCAGATATCCATGGCCTCTCAACCTTCGAAAGCTTTCATGTTAGTTATGTTAGATGCTTCCTCATAATACAGAACCCATGCCTCAGGAGATCTTTGATTTATCCGTAATTCTTCCATTTGGGATTTTGGTTGCAGTAGTATTCAATGAATATAATACTCTGGCAAAGTGTGAAAGTAACTAGTTAAAAATAACAGAACTAGTCACTTTTGGGATAATAAGTATGCATGTAAATTACATCTGAAAGGCAATGTAATTTGTCGTCGCAACATTACTGTTTAGTCTTTCATGTTTTCATGCTTTCAAAGTTCTGTATTGTGACTGGGCCACTAAAAGATCTTGCAACCTGCTTGTCTCAAAGTATTGAGTAACACAACACATTCCTTTTTTTAAAATCACATTCTAAGCTTTGTACTTTACTGAGCTATTTTGTGTCTCTTAAGGCTGATCACCTTGCTTGTGGTGACCCTGAGACAATAAACAAGGTTTCAGATTTGATGGCTTCCTCCAGTTGATTAATTCTCAACTGTATATCTTTCATCAAGAGAACATTGACTGAAATTCTTTAGTAAGTTGCAACTAGAGTTGAATCACTGGAACATACGGAAGAATTGACTCACCAAATTCCCCACTGAGTCAACGGGCCTACTCTAGTGATCACTTATTACTGGATTAAAGCCATTGTTTTAAGTACAGAACCTTCCCTCTCCCTCAACATTGTTACCTTCCCTTTGTTCTAAACGTATGTGCTAACAGGGAGAAAGCAGAACACATACTGGATGTTCCTCAAATTCTCTTTGGCTGGAACAACCTTGGTTAAGAGGATGGAATGTGATTTTGTAGGAGAACTGTTTCCATCTTGACCAATTCCAGATGGTTGAAAGAGTATCTTGTACTTTTAAAGAAGAAACACATCATACCACATTCCTTATGGGGAATGGCTATCTCCATGGCACTAGGTAATGCATCTATGGAAAACAGGAGATCTGCAAGGAAGCCATATGGGTACATTCTTCAAACTTTGTGGATGTTTCTGCAGGTGCTAAAGGCATTTTCCTCCCCATAAGTCTTCTTTATTGTTTTCACTTGTTTTTGAGGCTCTAATTTTTGAGTGCTACAATTTCTGATGTGAATGGTTTCTGGATTTATGGGGTTTATTGAGTGCCATTGATCTTCCATGTGGTCTAGGAGGAAGGGGTGGCCTCTTCTTTGATGAGGATCAATGCCATTTGACCCTCCCAGCTATCCCATGGAAGGCACAACCCAAAGATTTGGAACACCTTCAAGATGATAGCAAGAATAGGAGGCTGCATCAGGAGACTTCATTTTATCCCATCCACAAACTAATTCACAAGATCTGTTTTAATAATATGTGAAACTGACTTGACCTATTCCATATGAATAAGTTGTATTTACTTAATCACAAGGGCATAAATAATATTTTTAGGTTTACAAAATACCTGTCTTATTGCTTAGTGGGGCTGACTTGGCAGCTCAGTGAATGGGTATACTTGACTGTGGAGCCAGAGATGAGGAGTTTAATTCATTCCCGGGATAAGAGCCAGCCTCTGTGGTCATGGCAAAGTAGCCCAGCCGCAGAGTGCCCTCAGAAGAAGAGAATGGTAAACCACATCCGAGTTATCTATACCTAGTTGTAATCATTTGATAGCATGTAATTATTGTTTTCAGTTAATTAATATTAAGAATAAAACTTAGAAAAGTACTTGTTTCAGCTACTTCCAAACTGAAGTGGGGGGTTCTGGTAGTTATAACGCAGAAAAGCAACTTCCAAAACTCTGTTTGAGATTTAATGTAATATTTTAAATTGTAATAAGAATTTATGTTTTAAAATATTTTCTCTAGCTATCCAGCTAGATAAAGTTCTATCGGAGTTCTGTCAATTAATAGTAATAGAGCAGGCATCAGAACACTGATTGATCTTAATCCACAATGGGGTGGAGGTCAGACTACAAGAGAGAAACAGAAATACCTACTAGTAAGCCATTATTCATTTATATTTGCAGATTCTTGTTACATATTGTTAGAATATCTTAGTTATCAAACAGGCAAAACTTTACTATATGGCACTGCTTTGAAACTCTCTCCAAATTTCTAACTGAAAGGAAGGAAGGAAGGAAGGAAGGAAGGAAGGAAGGAAGGAAGGAAGGAAGGAAGAGAAACAAAGAGGCATGCATTTAATGAGACAATGTTAAGTATTTTTAACAGCCACTGTATTTTCACAATTATGTTCATTCTTTCTGAGGACCTTCAGCTGTACTATCTAAAACGTATATACTTAGCACTTACAAAATAAAATAAAGCAGAGGTTGGTAATTTAGTACTAGAAAGTTAATTCAAGAAACCTCTGATCTTTAAACTGTCACATGACTATTGATTTTCAATATTGCAAGGCTCTGTGCCACCCTAAGCGTGTAGTTCAGCAGATTTGGAAGAGTTTTTCCCTTATCAGTTCAGTCCCTGAGTACTTGCGTATTAAGGCAACAAATATCCACAGTTAACGGTGTGTCACATGGTAGCTCAGTGGACGTGCCAATTTTCTAATGAAGTTGGGTTGTTGGCAAACACACCAGTCATCATATATTGAAAGAGGTCTTCTTTTGTGTATTTCCAGCACACTTGAATGCTTCTAAAGATACTGGTTACATAATTGTCTAAGGGCCAAGCAAAGAGTGAAAAGGCATCCAACCAGCACCGGCACAAAAGAGAACGGGAAACACTGGAATTAAAAACAAAGGAACACCAAGTCTGGAAATCTTAATAGGCCGCACATTTATTTGCTGCTTGTGCTGCCTACATTTGGCCTTGGGAATGCATTGGTGGGGGAGTAAGAATGAAGCACTGGTATTCTTTAAGGCATTTGCAACACTGAGGATGAGATTAGCTTAATGGTAATTTAGCCCCCCCTTCACATTTGTCTGCTGTTCTGTATTTTATTCGGGAAAGCAGATTCACAGAACAGAGCTGACTAATATAATAATAACAAGAATGTGATGTCAAGTCAATTTTGACTTATAGCGACCCCTTTCAGAGTTTTCCAGGTAGAGAATACTCAGAAGAAGTTTACCATTCCCTTCTTCTGGGGACACCACGGGAATGTGCAGCTTGGCCAAGGCTACACAAGCTGGCTCTTCTCTCAGGAGGAACCGTTGGTAATCAAACTCCCAACCTCTGGCTCCACAGCTAAATACCCAAACAACTAAGCTATCCATGAAGAGAGACGGCTGCCAAGTCAGCAGCTTCTCAAACCTGAGATGGTGGGGCTCCTTTGTGATGTTGATGTGCAATCACAGAATTGCTTGAATGTACACATAAATGCATGAGACAGAGATAGAAAACCTGTAGATTTCATACATTGCCTGCTCAGTAAATACTGCATCTGTGTCATACATAGAAAAAACTCCATGCTGACTGGTGAGCCTTGGGACTAGTTGGGAGCAAGGAGGGGAAGGATGCCTAAATGTTAACACCATTGTACAAAATAAAACCAAAAGGAGTACTGGATAGCTCAGTGGTTTAGGTATCATCTAGCTGCAGAGGTTGGGAGTTTGATTCCCCACTGTGCCTCCTTGA
>NC_135785.1:76267500-76320000 GCF_051106095.1 Pogona vitticeps
ACGTTAGAAAGAGAGGTATAAAAAAGGAGGGGGGTAGATTAAAACAAAACAAGGCATGTGGAAGGAGGGAGAAAATTTGCTCTCTACCCCTCCATTAGTAATTAATTAATTGCTGTAGATGCAGGAAAGATAGGAATGTTGGCTGCACAGAGGGGGGAAAATGTGTCTCAAATTGCACACAGAGACAGCATCAATCATTTCTGAAGCCAGATGTAGCCTCCGCACTGTAGCCTGACAACACATCTCATGTTTGTGCAGCTACCAAGCAATTATTCTTTCCATTATATCTCCCAATGACAGATCTCCAAACCCAAGGCTGTAAAAATTAGAGTTCGGGCTTATACAGTTGTGTTGGGTCTTTAAAAAAAAAATACAACCTGTGAAAACTTATCATAGTGGCAGTGCTTATGAGCTTGTCACAGTGCATGTACATAATTTTCATCAAAATTTCTGTTACCTCATTTCCAGTCCTTCAGGATTAGATTTATCCGCAGTTCATTCTAAGGAAAGACTCACTTCCGCTTCTATGTGGCTCTCCCCATGTCTAAACAACTGCAACACACAACTTTTGAAAATGAGGGTCTTTTAAAACAGTTTGTGCCATTTCTGCCTCTCTCCTCCTCCACTCCCTTTTCTTTCTCTCCCTGGCCTGCTTCGTTCTATGTCTTTTGGGCTGATTAACTTATTTTTATTTATTGACTTGTGGTGTCAAGTAAACTAATCTGTTTTTCTTAATTGGGATCTTTAAATATCTGCTCAGTCTATTGGTATTCAAGAAGTTGCAAACAATGCATTAAATTGGAAAACAGAAACTTGAAATAAACCTAAAGACTAGCCCAACTGTCAGTGTTTTAATTAGATGTACATTGGGGGAGAGGGGATCCTGGAGCATAAAACACATGAGCCTGAAGTTCAGATGGTAAAATGATCAGAACGTACAAATTATAAACAGCAAGGTAACTCCAGTGTACTTAAATCAACCCCTTCCCCTCCTTGTGTGTGTATTAGAACACGGTCTTAACATGTGATTTTTCATATTGCCCTGCTCCTTTTCTGCTCTGGGTTATTTAACAGCAAATCTTACCAATATCAGTTTTGTCTTGTTCCAAGGCAAGGAAGACAATAAGTTCCAGCTGACCTCGGTACAATAAATCTTGCAAGAACACAATATGTATTTTATGCTGGCAGTGAAAAGCTTACATGTAATTGAGAGAGAGGGTGCTGGTGTGGGTGAAATGGGGAGGTGGAAATGTCAGTGTAGCATTTTTGTTGACACTGCACTCTCTGTGTGTGTGCATAAGGAGTCCAACACCTGGCAAACATGACTATAAGAGGCAGAAGGATGTTCTAACTCTGTAGGGGGTGGGGGTTAGGGAGAGCGAACAGGATTTGCCTTTTGTGTTCCTACATTTCTAAATATCAAGGTATAGACCAAGCTATATTTTGAAAACAAGGTAATAGGATCACAACAGGAAGTGGAAAAGGGCAACCTGTACAGGAAAGGTTTTATATTCAGGAATGTTACTGGCATCTGGAATCCAAAACAAGTTAAATTGTCTTGGTCTAAGTTCAGTAGGCATATTAATGATTTAGTAGATACCTTTCTACTGCTGGATATTATTCCTTCACATTCATTTAAATCATTCGCTTAAAAAAAATATGCCCTTCAACCACTTTTGTCCTACCATTAAGTAATTACTATATGTAGCATTTAAAAAAAATTCTTGCTAATCTAACATGGTATAATACAAAATTAACTGTCCTATGAATGAACAGAAATTTTGAGCACAACATCCAGTACAAATAAAAGCATATCATTATAGAGGTAAGTACCACTGAGTTCAACAAGGCTCACTTTATGGTAAGTAAGAGTTCATAAGGTGTAGGGTGGAATATAAATGTTTTAAATAAATACATAAAATCAGTAAGTGTCTATTGGACTGAAGCCTTGGGCAGATTATGGCTGAAGTCGTAGAATGATAGAATAAGGACATCGGAAGGGGCCCACAAGGCCATTAGGTCCAACTCGCTGCTCTTCATTGTTATGCAGCTCTGCATGTGCAATGTAAAGCTGAAGCATTGTTAGTGAAAAGTGCAGCAAGGCAGAAGTGATGTTTAGGTCACATTTCTGCATGCATGCTGTGGTTGCAACAGAAGCTGTGTTATCAGCTGCACAATCTAGCTGTGAATGCTGCCTGAGCTAAATGCCTAGCACACATCCACTGGCACAACTTTTTTTGTTATGCCGGAATGTCCAGGACTTCAGCCATTATACTGGAGGTGCTCCATTGTGTAAGTAGCAAACCTGCCTGAAGACCTCTGATTTCATCAGTATTCTTTTCAGTATCCCAACACCGATGAGGCCAGCAAAATTCTGTGGTGTTGTTCAGTCATACTTGCAATAATTGCAAATAATAAAGAAGCATTATGAGATTCCCAACATTTTCCTAACATTTTAACACAGATGAATGCAAGATATGAAGTAGGAGGGAGCATTACTCCTGGCTCTATCAAAGACCTGCCTTTAAAATGCAAAGTGAAAGAGTGAACTCTTGTGTATTTTTTTTTGCAAAAAACATTTTTTTAAACCTTAGTGATATTGCAAAGGGCAAAATGCAGTGTTTTAGGGTTTTAAAAGTACCCCCTGTGTCTGTCAGGGTCTGTTCCAAGCCCACCCATGCAGATGCTGAAAAATGTGGATTATACCAAATATTATCATAATAGAAAATGCTATACATCAGTGGTCCTCAACCTTGGGCCTCCAGATGTTCTTGGACTACAACTCCCAGAAGCCTTCACCACCACCTCTGCTGGCCAGGATTTCTGGGAGTTGAAGTCCAAGAACATCTGGAGGCCCAGGTTTGGGGACCACTGCTAGACATAACATGGTGTCTGACTCTCGTGGCCGGTTCTGGTAATGACATCATGGAGATACGTTTCTCTAGCATGGTTGCTGGCTTGCTCTAGTGGCCAGTTCTGGTAACTTAATCATTAAAAATATATATTTTGAGAATTTTTCTTTCAATATTTTTAATATTTTTAAACCATAGATAAGTGAATAAGTGGATACTGATCCTGTGGATAAGGGGGGCCTACTATAACTGATACTTTGCTTGCACGGATATGCTAGTAACGTGAAATGTTAGCATCAATATAGCAGCAGGATTTTCCTCAAAGTCAGTTAAGCTGCAAACTGAAGCCCCCAGGCCTGATTTTAGAAGGCTTCTGCAAATGATCAGCTACTATATCTGGTAAGAGCAACTTCCCTTCTTCAGCAATTTACTTGTTTGGAAGAATGAGTAAGGGTCGCAAGAAAGAGGGAAGGGGTGGCCTGCCCTCATCTGGCTGGCCCTGCCCACTGCTTTCTTCAACTGTGCCCACTTGGGTCTGGTGTCCTCAAGAGAGCAAAGTTTGGTAATCTTAGCATAAGGGTTAACACATTAAAATTAAATCTTTAAACAAAATGTTAAAATATTAAAACAAATTATAAAATTAATTTGTTACATTAAACATTGATAAAAAATAAATTATCATAAAATAAAAATCATTTAAATTTACAAAAAAAACCAACAATGCCCACCCCAAAAATGGTCACACACCTAAATTGTTGCTTGATGTTGTGTCAAGTCACTTCCAACTTAGAATGTTTCTGAGGTATCTGAACTGGAGTGGTTTACTATTGCCGCCCCCTCCCCAAAGAGAGTTTTGATGGCTAAGCCAGAGATTGACCCATTATCCATGATACCACATGGGATCTCAGCTGAATTCCCCCCCCCTCAAAAAAAACCCCAATTCAAATAAAATGAGTGTTTCAACATTATGAAATAAAATTTGGGGCTGGCTGGATAGCTCAGTGGTTTAGGTATCTGGGTGTAGAGTCAAAGGTTATGGGTCTGAGTCTACACACCTCTAGTTCTGACTCTTGCTCTGTTAACTCAAGGTTGACCTGGCCAGATTACAGTGGAGGATCTTGGGTAGGTCTCAGTTTATTGCTGCTTTGGTACTTCAGTTGTTCTAATAAGCCATACTCTATTTAGGCAACTCTTGTGCCTTTTCTTGGTTCCTTGATGGGTCATGCATGGGAGCATGTATGAGTCATCGTGTTCCCACAACTGAAATTCTAAAGGGAAAGGTGTGTTAGTTATTACAAACAACCAGGACTTTGATACTGGGGGAGAGAAGTGAAAGGTGGAGAAGAATCCCAATATTTTTCCAGAGAAAATGAAGCTTGTGTAAATAACTTTAAAGTAGCTCATTGAAAAGTCCAGACAGTTTTATTGGTTGTCACACATCAGCAGTGACCCGACTTAGTCATCAAAAAATGGGTGCAGCAACACATGAATAAGGTCAGATGGAGTAGCTCTGCTCCTGGTGTGGCATATCCTGCTAAATCATTTCTCCTCAGGTTCACCTATACAATATGAACACCTGCACAGAGATGCCTTTGGAAAGTACAGCTTCTTTGTGGTTTCTCCCACCACAGATTAACATAGCTATTCCCAAAGGATTTGGGAAGATTTAAGAAGATGCAAAGAAAGAGCCATCTCACTTTCTGAACTCATCTTCCTTTCATTCAACCTTTTCTTGATTATGACTGTGTAGCAGTGAGCACTAGCGCCTTTCACAATACAGTTTTTGGAATGGCATTACTGTTTCTCTTGCAGGCTATTTGTACTTAAGAATCTTAAAACTAAGCACCAAGGGCTTTGGGAGATTTGATATTTCCTGCCATGGGGGAGGGGGGAGTCATGCCTGTATCATATAGTAATGCCCTTCTAATCCTTCAAGTCAAGAGGAGGAGGCCCAAAAGGCAACACATCACGGTGATGTCACCTCCCAACCTTTTCCCCTCTCTTTCAGCAAAGTGCCACATGTTTTACATCAAGATTTTCTGGTATAGGTTTATTATTAGCACCAGAGGAGGGTGAAGGAGAGTTGTCTATTGTGACCCCAGCTAAGAGACATGGAGGGGATTAAACAGTCATTCAATTATTTGTGGTCTTTTGCTGATCATTGATGGCCATTCTGGAGCCCACCTCTCCCTTGAGTACTTCAGGTAGCTAATTGGTAGAAAATATGCACAGAATCCTTTTCTAAATTGAATGGCTCCTCTCAGTTCCTTTAGTAGCTCTGTATGTTTTTGTAGCTTCTTAGTTTGCAGTTTAAGGCTACAATCTGGGTGTTCTACAAAACTAGCTGTGTCTAGGCGATAAAAGCTACATGCCAGAACAATAGGCAGGCTGAAAGGTCCTAATATTGCCTGCAGGGAACTGCAACCCCACCCAAACCCAAACCTCAATGAATGCAACCCATACCACAATCCCATGAGCAAGCTTCATCTTCATTTGTACCACACAAGTGGCCATAGTTGAAGTGTACAGGTCTGTAGCTCTTATTTCTACTATATGATCTTGTATGTCATTAGTCTTGTCATACCTGTGTGATGGAGCATCTACCGGCACAGAGAAATTTGCATACTAGCAGTGGTCTTCAGGTTTCCTATTCTTTCTTCTTCTCTGTGAGGTATGTGTCATATTCTGGATGGGTCAATGGAGTAATGCTGGGACTCTTTATGTAGCAATACTGAGAGAAGCGCCAGTATTTGGATTAGTATCAGTTGTAATATTAGTCCAGTATGTTAACAGACCAGCTAGTTTATGCTGCTTGATTCTACGATTGCAAAGATGCCCTGTATAAATGATGCCCTGTATAAATGAATTAGATGATGTATGAAACTCATTTTATAATAAATCTGTTGTATGTATTGCACCTTAAAAACAAACAGACTTGCTTATGCCTGTTTTAAAGAAGGAAGCTCTTTGAATTCAGATTTGTGCAGAGTTAACACAGAATGGTAATTTTTATGGAAATTCTACTTGCCTCCACCAGTGTTCCCACCCCGGCCCACCCCAATGAGGAAAGACTGCCCTTTTCCCTCACATAATTTATTATTTCTGTGATTTATCAAAGCTTTCTATCCGTGGCACATAACTGGTCACTTGTGATTTATATACCAAAGGAGTAAGTAGCTCCTTGTTGAAATAGGGGGGAAAGGGGGCTAATGCTTTAACAGTCTCATGAAAATGAGAATATTAAAAGAAGGGGAGGGGGAATATCCAAATTGGTGCAATAATATATGAATGGTAACTTAATACACTGAGAAATTTCAGAAAGGCTTATGTGCTGATTTACTTGGCTCTGGTATTTAGAGGGGGGAATCAAATCTGTGTAGTTACCTTAGCAACTGCCATAATATGTTGTTTGTACTCTTGCTGATAGACAGATTAGGCAGGAAAATCCCTGGTGTAAATCTATGGACTACACTGGGGATAAACCTGGTTCGGGGTCTCCCTGGGAAGCCCACACAGTGGAGTGTAAAATGAACTTTCACATCTTTCAGTATCTTTTTTTTTTAAGCAAACTCTCTTACATGGCCTTGAATACAACTGGGAATGTGTTCACTTTTCCTAAAGAACACCCAGCCTGTAGCAGCCTCACTGGTGAATCCCTGGGAAAAGCCAGAAGCCAGCCTAAGCTTAACCAATAGCATCAAAAACCCAACAGGTGATTGATGGGCCAGAAATGCCTTCCCCATGGCGCAACATCCCATTTGGTGTTGAGATGGTGCATCAACTTTCTCCCAGTTTTGATTTTGGTAGTTTGTTTCAGGTTTCAAATACATTCTGTAATCTGTTATGATATATAGGCCAGGCATTTGATATATTTTTTCCCTTTCCCTCGCTTCCCTTCCCCCCACCCCCACCCGTTTTCTAACTTCAGGCTTGTATCCTCTTCTTATGTAGGAATTAATTATGATGTTATCTCATATAACTCATTAGTATCAATTAATTCTTTCCCTTTCATGATTTTATATAGCTAAATTAGATCATCTCTTAGGACCTTAATCATCAGTATTGGGTTCATTTATACTTCTCTTCTTCTGCCTGTTCCCACTTCTACACCTTTTAAAACTCAGAACTACAGGCCTGCATACAGCACCCTGGGCCAGTACAACTTAAAGGATCAAGCCAAATTCTTCTCAGTTCAAAATTCAGACTAAGATTGGCCAGAATGTTTAAAAATTCAAATATCCAATATATATGGAGACCAAATGGCTTGATACAAGTGGCGTCAAAATGTGGAAGGGTGGAATAATGCTATCTAGGATTCTAGCTTTGCTAACTTCTTCTCCACCCTCTAACAAAAATCCATCCACCTTCCCCACCCCCATTATTTTATTATTTTTACTTTTTGGTAGACCTTAGGTTTTCCCCAGCTATACACAGACATCTCTTGATTAAAGATGGTGCCATTTTGGCGTTCCTCCTGAACATCACAAATTGATGGAACAAGGGTCCCTCAAACAATGCAGAATAAAAGAGAAGTGGGGCCAGGGGACGAACGTTGTGATTAACTTTATCCTGCAAAATGCATTATCTTGTGTCCGTGGCAAGAATCCCATATTATATATGTCAGAGGAAATGTTTATTGAATGGCTAGTAGGTAGCACAACTGACCATTATGCGCATCCACAGAAATTCATGGAGTATATTCTCCAATCACCTTGAGAAATGTTTGTATCTCAAAAGGATTACACATATCTCAAATGATATGCATAAGCTACCACAGGCACCACACCTTGACTATGTTTTGTACATTCTCCAGTCAGTACCCTTCCAGAAACATTTCCTTGATGTATTCCTCTGTTTCTAGTTCAAAGGTGGGGATCCAATGCCTTCAAACTGCATGCAGCCCACCTAGCTGATTGGCAGGAAAATATGTCATGGAAATATGAGCTGTGTGGATGCCAGCCCCCGTAATCCTGCAACTAACATGACCAGTTCCCCATTGTTTAACTCAAAATAACACTAAGAGCTGGTTTCTTGCAGGATATATGTATTGCCTTGAGAATACTTATATTTTCAAGAGCGTACTGTACACAAAAATGAAACTGAGATAGACATAGTCTCCAAGGTCTTTTGAAAAATAAGAATATTTTAAAGGAAGTGTACACAGTCACCTTTTCTTGTGCAGATTATGTATACATTAAGCACAGTAAATATGCACCATGACTGGTTGTGGTTAACCCTTCAGTGCCCATTACTGCAATATACAGACAACTTTCCCCCTTTAGTGATATAGTGTAGCACAGCAGCATCTCTCAGTATTAACCCACTCTGCCAGTTACTAATGTACAGGAATGGGCCAGCTCACAGAAGGGGTCCCCTGGCAAACAGTAAGGCTTCATAAAGCAAAACAGGATCAGGCCAACATAGGGGATATTTGCTGGTTCAGGCTGTCCATCCTCCTCATCCAGATTTGGATGCTAAAGTCTAAATAAATTGTGGGTGTATGGAGAGTAAGCTGTAAGCAAGCCCAAGTTCTAATCATGCACTGTGTCACTGCTGGTTATCAAGCATGTATTTTGAGACATCAGCCTTGGTTTCCACCTTCTTGACTGGATGGAACTTGAGTCACAATTAAATGCTATTATTTTTAATCATTGAACATTACTATACCTCTCAGTGATAAGGAAAATCTGATATTATGCTTCCATATTCTCTTCTGAACATTCAGAAGTGGTTTATCATACCCTTCTTCTGAGGGCATCCTGGGACTGCTCAGCTTGGCCAGGCCACACAGGCTGGCTCTACTCACAGAAGGCACAGTGGGAATCAAACTCCAGACTTCTGTCTCCGCAAACAGCTTTCTAAAAGTTTGAGCTATCCAGCAAGCTCCTAGCAAGACTTTGCCAACAAATATGAAAAACAAAACAATGGCACACACACTGGAAATGTTCAATATATTTTTCAGTCACCAAGAAAGGATATGCCAAGGAGTGCAGTAACTATAGGACCATTGTTCTAATTTCCCACACAAGCAAAATGATGCACAAGGTATTGCAACAAAGACTGTTACCTTATATGGTGTGAAAAATGCCTGATGTTCAAGCTGGATTCTGAAAAGGAAGAGGCATTCAAGATCATACCGAAAATATCCTTTGGCTACCAGAGCACACCACAGAATTTCAGATTAAGCTCAGTTTATGCTTTATAGACTACAGCAAAGCCTTAGACTGTGTAGATCATCAGAAACTATGTGTTGTTCTGAAAAAAATTGGGGTGTCTCAGCACTTGATTGTCCTGATGTGTAATCTGTGTTGTGGACAAGAAGCTATTATTAGGACAGAATATGGAGAGACAGAACAGTTCCCTGTAGGCAAAGGTGTCAGACAAAGGTGCAATTTATCCCCTTATCTGTTCAAGCTCTATGCAGAACATATCATGAGAAAGCTAGACCATCTACCTCTGGTGATTTATTTATTTTTCCTAGTGCTTTCAGAGCAACTTTCACATCACTTTCTACAATGGTAGATTATAGGATTCCTCTTCAAGGGAGCCTGTCATCCATTTCTTTCTTCTGGATATGTCTTCAGTATACTGTTTCCACTTTTTAAATGTATTACCCTGGTCAGATAGGGTGCTTCCCTGTTGTTCGTTCAACATTTCTAATCTAAGGTTAAATTTCACTTTGATTTCCTAGATCTTCTGGAAGAGGTCTCTTGTTTTTTCCCTTTTGTTGTTCTCCTCTATTACTTTGCACTTGTTGTAGTAGTTCTTTTTATCTCTGTGTGACAATTGCTGAAAAACTGCATTCAGGGCTCTAACCCTATTCCTGTCACATTTTACTTTTGCTTCTTATCTGTTCTTTACAATTTTAACTGCTTCTTTCATCATCCATTCAAGTTTTTCTTTTTACTACATGATTTCTCTTTTTTCATTCTTCCCTAATAATATGTCTGGTGCCAACTCACAGTTCTTCTAGTTCATGATCAATTGAGATTAGTGAAGTAAATCTGTTATGTGGACTTTAAACTCATCAAGAATGTTGTTTGATGGTTGTTCTGGGTTTTTCGGGCTCTTTGGCCATGTTCTGAAGGTTGTTCTTCCTGACGTTTCGCCAGTCTCTGTGGCCGGCATCTTCAGAAGACAGCAACAACCTTCAGAACACGGCCAAAGAGCCCAAAAAACCCAGAACAACCATTAGATCCCGGCCATGAAAGCCTTCGCGAAAATGTTGTTTGAATTATATTTTGCCACAACAATTCTTTTAGTGTTGTTTTTTCAGTTACTCTAATGGTGGGTATGAATGTTTCTGAACCAGAACCACAGTCTGTTTCTGGTTCAGAGTAAAGCTGAAAAAGAACACTAAAAGAATCATAATGCCAAAATATAATTTGCTGGGGAAAGTTGGAGGCAACTTGGCAACAAACAACAACAACAAGCTTTTGCTAGTCTCAGCTAAGAGCTGAATTGCTGAGTCAACAATTAGCTAGTTCCACTTGATTTAATTACTATAGGATAGTAACTGTTGTTTTTCCAAAAATAGAGGATTAGCAGCAAAATAATAATAATCTAGAAATGATTTCTACATGAGTTAAGATAGAGTTGTGTATCTTATGATGGTCAAAAAAAGGAAAACATTATTATCTCACAAAGAGGTTTCAAAAGGTATTTGAGAAACTAGAGAGTGGCTATTTATAGATGGTTGACTGTCACAGGTCTTTAAAATGAGGAATACAATTATCAGAAGAATTTGTATGAAGAGGGTTGCTACAGCTTTGTTTTAAAAACGGAAGGGTGCCTTCTGCTGCTGTAGTCTCAGAAGAGCGTTGATTAATTCTCCTTTTATATTTCCCAGAGGGAGACTTGGTCAATGATCATATTGATCCCCTATTTGTTTGATCTCCTACTCACTTGGCAGATCAAGCAATTGAAACTGTGTAACAACAAAGGCATTTCTCTAGCAAAGTGAATGTGGAGTAGCAATTCAAAATAAATAAATATTTCAGAAGGTGGCCACAGGAGAGTAATAAAAACCTCTTCCAGTTACCTAGGAAAAGTACAAACTGTTTAAAAAAATTGGCATCGTGGAAAGTTAAGTGAAGTTCAGTAATAAAAAATATTTTATGGAGTAAGAATTATATCCCACAAACTAAATGGAATGATAAAGATTGCAATTGGACTTAGCTATTCATTTAGCACAAGTTTAATACTTACCTGATATGGAATGTTTACGATGTTCTTGCCTAATCAATATAATGTTGTTATGAAATGGTCACCAATATGTCATGCTCACCACAAGCAGGATGTGTTTCACATGGACACACAAAAACTTATAGATAGCCTGGTGCTGTATTGGTGGTGTTTGCCTCTCAATGGTCCACTGCTAATCCCATGCTGTCCCTAGAGGACAA
Organism: Pogona vitticeps; assembly: GCF_051106095.1. Classification (NCBI taxonomy): domain Eukaryota; kingdom Metazoa; phylum Chordata; class Lepidosauria; order Squamata; family Agamidae; genus Pogona; species Pogona vitticeps. The sequence continues at coordinate 76,278,758 of NC_135785.1, forward strand.
AACCCTGGCACCCCACCATCTTGTATATCTTGAAGAAGCTAAAGAATAGAGTCAGGCACAAGTCACTTTAAGGACTACAGATGCCTCCTTCTAGGAGATGTGGCCAAAGCAGAATAAGAGCGGTCATAAGGCCTCAGATGGCTGGGTCTCCCTATTGTGGAAACACTTGTTTCCACAGGTCAGCTAGCAGTGTCACATGGCAGTTTTCTAGTCTCCTGACTTCAGCTCAGCAGGACCCATCTTGGCTTTGATTTGACCTGTGTTGACGAGGAACAACTTGACCTGTTTGAAGGGGGATTTATCCTGACTATGTTCACTTCACCTACTGTATAAGCAGAAATAACTTTACAAACATGTATCGAAATAGTTGGTGAAAGAATTCTGATTAGATAAAAAATATCCCTAAGTATAACCATCAGGTCAGGGAACATCTCCCTAAGAGTCCTACCAAACTTTATAGACTTCCAGGGAAAAATCTGAACACCACTTCTGAGTATTCTCTACCTAGAAAGCCCTGGAAAGGGTCACCATAAGTCAGAATTGACTTGACAGCACCTGATTATTTTGAGTAAGTTCAGTTGCTATGGTTATTTAGAAGGATCACCACCTCAATCATCCTAACTTCCTTCAGACTTGTCTACCAAATATAATAAGACTGGATGAGGCATTTCTTTGAGGAAAATCATGATGAGCTGTGTACTTCAGCAGCTGAGGAGCTCTGTGCTACTATGAGCTGCTCTGCCAGCACAGGATGTATGGAAAATATATGTGGCATTGAAGGCCCTATAGACTGTACAGAGAGAAAATGCCAGAGAGAAGAATTGGATTTCCCCATTGGAGAACTACATTTTCCATCATGTGTTGTGATTTCTTCTTTTCCCCTATGAACCAGGAAGATGAAATGTATTAAGACATCGTTGTTCATTATGAGAGATGCAGTTCAGAAGATGTGGTTGAAGATGATCCCGTTCTCCTGCCTGGAGATTCTTCCCAGGCAATGACATTTCCCATGCAGCTCCCATTAAGGTTGCACAGCAACAGCTGCTCTCTACCATGGTGTTATTTCTACGGACTACATATTCCCCCCTTGGGAAATCAGGGTTTCCACAGGCCTAAATGTTCAAAACCCATGAGTCAATGCTTCCCCTCCTCCCCAAATATCACAAGATTAAAATAAGTTAAAATATTTAGGGTTTCTTTTTCTTGCTTTTATAAGAAACTTTTAACACACCTGTAATGGAACGAAGTGTCTTGAGTTGTATACATTTTCATTCATTCTTTTCTCATACACAAAAATTGTAGCACTGATGAGCTCTGAGACTTTTCATGATATACTGTAGTCAGACTCTCTGGAAAAACTTAAAAGAGTGAGTCCTTAATTACTAATTGACCAGGGGAGTACAGGCACAATAATTTTCATTGTCCTTTCAAAGATGGGTGGCCTTATGAAAATATATAATAGTACTTATAGGGCTGCTTCGGTCAGACCACCTGAATTAATACTTTCTATCCTGACTAGCAGCATCTGTCTAGTATCTTTCATCGCAAATACCTGGATTATATAAATACGATGTGTATTCTGACTACATCTACAACTCTCCATATAGCACATTTTAAAAATATATGTAAGGTGCTTCCTGGAAAGAAGAGGAGACATAGAATTTATGGGATTTTAACCAAAAATAGCCAGCAGACCCCTATGCTATCTTTTGTCTTTCTCAAGAGCAACTAAGCCAAATCATTTTCGTCACTTTAAAAATTAGTAAATGCTGACCGGCTGGGACAAAATACACACACCACCTCATTATGGCCACAACTACCACAGCAGGGCATAAGACAGCGCCATGACACATATATCAGCTCAGCATTAGAATCACGTGATAGTCCTCTGCCACAATTTACTGAGGCCAATTTCCTTATTTAAAAAGTGCAAGTAACTATGTTTTTGTAACTACTTACTCCCAAACTTGTGGATACAGAAAGGCAGAGGTCTATTTGGTGTTCGAGGCACAAGTGGGTGTCAATAGCAGCTCTGCTGGAAAATCAGGGACTGGAGTCCCATAATCTGCGGTACCCATTTTGCTTTCCCATGGGTAGAGTAGAAATTCCTAACCATGTCTGAAGAGAAGGGTGAACCCTTTCCAGCACCGTCCACTGGCACCTGTGCCCCTGAAAGTTCTCTTTTGCTCTCCTTTGGCCACCCCTCCTTGCCCAGGTGCCATGTGAAAATATTCCTGACTGTACTTTCTGTCATCTCCATGGGTGGCCTTGGCTATTAACCTGTGATGTATCGAAGGATGTGTTGGCATGCCTTCTTGCCAGTTTTACTGCAGCTATGCAAAGCTGAAAGCTAGTTAATATCATTATGCTGCCCTCAAATCAAGGGTAGAATTTAATTAACTCATGGCATTCATTTTCTAAACTTCTCCCTCTTAAACTGGTCTAATTTCACTTGTGTATGACTGAAAACAGTAAAAAAAATACTGCATAGATATATGCAACAAAATATCCCCACATCCAGTGATCCTAGGCAAGGTGTTTCAGTGATAGTACCCCAGCTTGTTCAGCTGCCTGCCTTAGAAGAAGCTCTGAAAATGCTTACCAGCCCATCTGTCTTGGTAGCAAAGGCCTTTGCATCAGAAATAAAGAAATTAGGTTTCATTACCCTTGGCTCACGACTGTGGGAGCCAGTAACTAACTTAAGATCTTTTGCAGGGTGTTTGTGTATCTTTCCCACACTGCCTTTCTCACTCCTTTCTAAAATTATTTATTTATTTATTTGCTTCTGTTGCAAAACCAAGGAATCACAAAACAAATACCACGCAGGAAGACTATTTTGGTCATACAAGAAGAAACAAGGAATACAAGCTGCTACAAATGATCATTGGAATTAAAATAAATGGAGAAGAAAGCACAGGAAGCAGAATATCTTGGCTCAAAACCCCTGGGGACAGGTTTAGATGCAACTCTTTATTTAGAGGCACAACATCCAAGGTCAGCAGAGCCCTGATGACATGCAACCTCTAGTAGAAGGGAAATGAGAAGAAGCCAAAACAACGTAGCCAGTCCTGGGTGCTATATACCTTGCCGTAGAAGGAAACAGCACAACCCCGCCATTTGCTTTTCTGCTTCAAGAAGCAAAGTGTCTTGGACAGTGGTGTAATGGACTTTCTCAGTAGCAGAACATTACATTGTCAGCCACACACCATCATGCTTCCCTGTTCTCCCAAGCTTAGCTGAAATTCGCACAGTAGCTAAGAGAGAAAAGGATTCTCCTAGGAACAGTATATGGTTGCAAGCTATCTCTATTGAACTGCAAAGTGTTTAAAGATAGCTTGATCCTGAAGGAGCAATCGGGAGCCATTAACTTTACCAAAGATCTGCTTCTTATTAGTTGTTATGGTCCAATCCTCCACCTGCATTTTTGGACTCTTCTCGTTGCCAGTGGTGGGGCTGGCTATGAGGACTGTCATGATGAGCAGCTGTACATTCCAATTTACTATTACACTGATGGCTTTCAGCTAATCTTGTCACTACTCTCTGAAATAAAGAATGGAAGAGGTAAAAACACATTGTGGTGTTTTTGGTCTCTGCAGTGCACATCTAGGATACAAGGGTTGTGTTGCTAAGAGAGAGTCCCTAAAGTTCTCTGTTTTAAAAGCTAAAGATATTTCAAACGTTAGCCCTTTTCCTTCCCCATAACCTCTGGGCCTGCAATCTCGTCCACCCTCCTCTTCCTTTTTTAATGTATAATCTTAAATGCAAAGACGCTTTCATCAGAGCATGGGAAAGTTTCTTTTCGGGATTACAACTCCCATGCTTGTGAGAAGATTCTGGTACATTTCCAAGCTCTGCCTTGATCCTAATGTCCAGTTTCATCTTCCCAAATGCAGGAGCTTCCACTGGGTCTCAGGAATCTTGCAGATGGAATTCCAAGATGGCCATAGTGGCCAACAACCTTTTCCCATTAGGAGCAAAAAGAGATGGATTTTGAACAAAGACAAAATTCATCTGGCATTTTCTTTCTGTTTAAAATGTGGCAATCACTGTATAAGTTTTTGTTTTTGCAGTCTATTTATTTGTTAATTCATTTATTCTCACCATTATATACTTATATAAGTTCAACAGTCGAGAGAAATCTTACATTCACTGCTGGTCAGTCTTTCTTTGAAACAGAAGTATTGCTGCGGGAAGCTGCATTCCTAATAAGAAGGACAACAGTTGTACTCCATAGACACTGTTGTACTTTGATTGTTTGACCTTGTGACCTTTGACTTCCTTTAAGTGAACCCAAATTGCATAGCATGTAGCTTTTGAAAATTCTCCTTGGGAGAATTTGGCTTCATAGGCAGTTTATAAATATTTAATCTTCTCCACATTAAAATAGCCATCAAGGTTTGCCAATGAAAAGATGTTTCTCCCCTTATCAAGACAGCTAGAAGAATGCATATTAAGAGATTAGTGAGGCAAAGAAAAATTGAGACTTTCAGAGACAGAGGGAGGAGGAAATATAGGTTTTTCACTTGGAATATTCCTGATTTACAATGCTAATTTTTTAAAACGGGGCCTACCCAGGATACTTTGCTGCCTGGTGTGAAGTTGATGCCCACTCTCATTCCATATGCAAAGGTCAACGGGACTGGCAGCTGAGTCTTTCGTCAAGAGGAGTAAGAGAACAATGTTATATATCACATTTGAAGATTCTTATTCAGGAGGCACAGGGCCCGGTGCATGGCCCTCACATCCGAAAACCCATTGCAACATCCCAGCATCTACCACCTGAGGTGACTACCTTGTTCTGCCCAACATTCGGTCTGGTCCTATTTGCTACAGTGTCTCAGATTATATAGTATGGAAGATTTGCTACAATGCAAATGGCATGAAGGAGTTGCAACACAAATAAAATAGATGGTTTCAGGCTGTTGGGGACATGCAGCAGCAAAATTCAGCACAGGATACAAAGGTTAACCCTTTGTTTTTCCAATGTTAAAATTTAGTCCTTTCATTTATAAAAGACTCAGACCTTGTCCTTGCTTTGGCAGGCACTGGAAACTGATATGAACATTGATTACCCAACGTTAAATATTGGTTTGTGTTAGATAAAACTATTACAGGGGCATCGCCCTTTCATATCATGCAAACACAAAAAATTATCTTAGCCTGATATTTTCCTAGAAAAGTTTGACAGCTAGTTTCATGGCTTCCTTATCAATATATTGATTAGTTAATGATGGGTTTTCTTAAAAAATACATATAATGTAAGTAACAGTATTTTATGGATAAGGTTAGTTTCACAATGTTTATAAACTCAGAAAGGAACGTTGTTGAAACTACTACTGATTTACAGCATCAGGTACTGCTGTTAACAGTCAAGGAAAATGCAATGAGACAGGGCTAGTTGATGGATGTGCGGAACATGACAGCAGAAGCGGAATGATTTGAACATCCAGTATTTTTGAAGTAAACATCCAGTGCTACCTCTACCCAGGCCACCCAGACTCCACAAAACTTGTAATGCTCCTTCTCCACTGACAATAATGCCACCAAATAATACTGTATACTGGAAGAGTCCAAAGCCATGTGATGGGAGAGACCTGGCGAAAGTAGTCAGTGTGATTTAAAAGATGGAGTTTCCAGAGACAAACCTACAACTTTTACCTTCCATCCCCACTCTGATGTTATACTTAATACAGAAGTTGGGAAGAAATGCCTCGGTTTTGGAGACACATTTCTGTCCTTTTATGGTCCGCTAAATCTATATTGCTAATTAAACTTCAGGAGGGTTGAGACTGTGATTCCTTCCACTTTGTTGTGGCGCCCCTTTGATTCAAATGTCTCCTAAATCTGTCTGAATCAGCCCAATTCACAATTTTATCTGTATCCAAAGCACGCCGCTAGGATGCATAGAGAATTTGTACAGATGGGCACATAATAACACAGTGGGTTATGTTGTTCTTGTTCTTGTGTCATGGGAAGAAATGTACCTCCTTGGGGGTGTAGTGTGAGGGAATGTCATGATGAGCAAAGGTACTTAAGCATTCATTAGTACACAACTCAGTGGTCTCACATATGTTTTGAATAATACAATACAGAATGGAATCATAGGATGTCATTGACAGTAATTGTCAGTTATATGCTGGAAAAATAATCAGAGCTGATTTGCCATCATTGGAAGAGTTGTACATTGCACGGGTTAAAAAGAGAGCGGAAAAGATCGCGGCAGATCCACGGCATCCTGGTCACAACTTGTTTAATCTTCTCCCCTCTGGTCGGCGATACAAGACGCTGTATACTAAAACATCGAGGCACAAAAATAGCTCTTTTCCCTGTGCCATCAAACTGCTGAATTTGTAACCATCTGATGCAACTGGGAGTTGAGGCAATCGGTTTTTGTAGAATTTGTTCTTAATTGTCTTGTGAATTTTCTGTTTATGGTGTGTGTGTGTGTGTGTGTGTAGTGTTTTTAAGTGTGGCCGGTAGCCATATTAAATTCCGGGTATGGTTTACATACCTGGCCAGTAAATAAATAAATAAATAAATAAATAAATAAATAAATAAGTAAGTAAGTAAGTAAGTAAGTAAGTAAGTAAGTAAGTAAGTAAGTAAGTAAGTAAATAATAATAATAATAATAATAATAATAATAATAATAATAATAATAATAATAATAATAATAATAATAATAATAATAATAATAATAATAATAATAATAATATAACTGAACCTCATTCATATTGTGAGCCACCTTAGATTCTGGACTGGAAGAAATGCAGGATATGACTAAATCAATAATGAGTCTTGAGCTCTCCCTGCTCAGGTGGAAAGCAAAACCATGTTAAGAGAAGATCTGCAAATTCTCACTGCAGCCGTAAATTGCACTGTAATTTCAAATGCCACAGGAAAATACAATCTTCTTTAAAGGTTTTTAAACAAACATCATCAGAGAGGACTACAAACATAGCCATGCTGCAAATCAGCAAGGATTCAGGAGGTCTAGAGCACCAACAACCGTGGTAAGAAGATTTGGAAACTGGATATACAGGATTTGAAGAGCTCATATATAGTGTTTTTTTTAAGGACTGGACTACCATTCCTATCTTGATGGGCCAAAATGTTTGTAGACCATCCACCTTCCAAACTGTCATTCTCATGATCCTGAGTGTGTCGATTTATGGGACGTAATCCACAAAGAGCAGCATAGAAGTTCTGGAATTATCCTCTTGGCATATGTAGGATGCCATGATAGCTACAGCAGACCAGCTTGGGTTATGGACTCAACCTCTGGAGTGTTTACAGGTGTTGGGATTTTTCCCAAACCAATTTAAGAGCGATACAGTGTCATTGGCCTGCTTCGCAGCCAAAATAAAGATTTAGCTGGTTGCTCTTTAGAATTTTGTCCACTGCGAGTGCTGGCACTGACATGTATAGGACTAGAAACCTTCACAGCGAAGTACTGGTTGGTTAGTTCAAATCTCAGCTTCTGCTTTCCTCTTAGCCTCAACTGACCCCTCAATTGCAATCTGTGGGGACAGTGAAAGTCTTCAATTTAAAAAAGCTCCTGTTGTACTGAACATAACATAATAACCATCCTAGTCCTCTTCAAGCATTCTATCTGGTTTAAAGAAAACCAAAGTTCAGAAATTTCCTTTTTCCAATTAAGGACAACATCAGAAGTGGTAGAAGTAAAGTATTCTTTCCTCCTTGCATGTTTGCTAGAACTATTTAGAACACCTGAGCGGAGCTTCCTTCATTGCCTAAATTGAGCACCCCAAGCCCTCTTCGAGCCAGGCTTTCACATTGAGGCCCCAAGATCTTCAATCCTGCTTTGCCCACAGAACCCCCAGTTTCTAATCCACATATGACAAGATTCCTAGCTTGTCCACTTCCAGTTGCTCCTAGGTTGACTCAACATTCCCCATACCTGTGGTTTCCTGATGTCCCTCTCTGTGGTCATTCCCCCTTTTTAGCTCCCTGGAATGCCTGCATCTCCACTCTGTGGTCTAGCTATCTGAAGATTTCTACAGAGTGTCCTTTTCCTACATTTCAGAGCAAACTTCCTAACACTTTATCCAGACCTACTGATGTACCATGGTAAACCAGACACTCATTTTTAGAAGCTTCATGCCCCCTAGATATACTGTCTTTTAGCATAGTAAATTGCACTGGAGTAGACTCCTTGGATCTGTGGGGATTTGGTGAGTCAATTTCACCATAAATTCTATTAATTCAAATTGGCCTACTCTAGTTAGGGCATAAGACACTAAGTAGCAGGATTTCAGCCACTGTGGCAGGAGTCGCACAATCATTCTTAAGTCATATGTTCCATACATTTCAGAACAAAGACCTTTCAGTGAGTGTGTGGAGACTGACATGGGACTGAGTTTTGTGAAAATTACTCAGAAAGTCCTATCTTTGTGTTTCTGGAGATATAATCTGGTCTAATAGTCATTGTGGAAGAGACTCAGTTGTGGGTAAACAGAGGTTTAGGATTCCAAGAGCACACTTAAAACATATATACTAGAAAGGCCAGATGTCTTTATTAAAATTAAGCTTCTTTGCAAAAAGTAACCGGTGTGTTTGCTGAGCCCTACCATTGGAGGTTAATTAGACTGTAAGCAATTACAGTTTGTAAGCTTTGCCAGTTATGAGAAGACAAATAGTTCTGTTTCTTCTTTTACATCTTTATGTAGAGTCATAAAGAAGCGTTTACAGGTTGTCTTTTTGAGTGCGGCTCCCTCTCTCTCTCTCTCTGTTTTCAGACTGTCAAAACCAGCTTCTCTTCTTGAGGCGAAATTGATGAGGAGAATTGTAAAGGCTGAAATAAGAAAAGGTCCAAATCTAAAAAGGAGTGGGAAGAACACTGGCACTAGGCAGTAGGTCTACAGCTTTATTTCAACTGACTTCCAGTAAATATTAGTTTATAGCTGAAAACTAAAAGCCTTATGAGTAATTTCTGCGTGAAAAACAATGTTTATTCCTTTTTATGTTTTGATAAAGATGTGAACTTTTTGAAAGGTTCCCTTACACTTGAGGACATACAGCCTTTTAACAGTCTCCCATTCATATTAACTATACATGACATATGCTACAACCCACAAAAAGCCCATGTTAGCAGAAACAAAAATTGTTGGCAATGAGGGTTTGATACTGCAATTTACTGTGAAAAGAAAGGGAAAAAGAAGGAAGATGACTAATGAATGCTTCCACACCCTTCTATCAAAGCTTGACTGGGCATGCCAAAGAATAGGACTTCAGGTTCATTTGTTTTTAAAATTAGAATTTCCCAAAATTTGCAGAATTTGAATGCAGGAGAGAGGAAAGCTGACAGATTTATAGGGCCGTTGCCTTGACATTTGTCAATTTTATAAGCAAAATGACCTTCCAGTGATAGAAATTTCACGGTGGTGGTGGTGAAGCTATCCCACACAAACACACACACATACATAGAGCACTGTATGACTTCAAGAAAGTATGGCCTTCCACTAGTAGGGTATTCCACATTTCAGTGGATCCATGTGGAAAGGGAATTTATGTGTGGCTGTGTGGGTCCTTTACCACATGGACTGAACTTCTGATGCCAACAACTGCAGCAGTAACTGAATATTTAGCTAGGACAAGGATTGGGAGACTTGCTAGTAATACCCTGTCCTCCCCTCCAGTCTGATCCTGCCTAATTGAAAGACTGCTTCTCTCAGCCATTGACGTGGGTATTATTTGGACTGGAATAAGGACATTTGTGTCCCAGTACCTGTACAGCTGTATGGAGACCCAGGTAGCATCAGTGATCCATACCGCCTATTTTCATTTTCAGCCGATTGCCCGGCTGCGTCCCTATCTTGATGTGGGGGTCCTCACCACTCTCATCCATGTGCTTGTAGTCTCAAGATTAGACTACTGTAATGTGCTCTATGTGGGGCTACCTTTGAGATTGATGCGGAAGCTTCAAATGGTGCAGAACACATCAGCCAGACTTCTTACTGGGGTGAGAAAACACCAACATATCTCCCCTACTCTGGCTGCCTTGCATTGGCTGCCCATTTGTTTCCGCACTGATTCAAAGTACTCATGATGACATATAAAGCCCTAAATGGTTTAGGACCTCAGTATCTGGCGGAATGCCTCCTTCCACCTAGATCTACCTGAATCACTCATTTTAGTCAAGATGGGTGGCTGAGGGGCCTAACGCCGAGGGAGGCCCAAAGAGAAAGAACAAGAAAGTGGGCCTTCTTGGCAGTGGCCCCTTGCCTCTGGAACAATCTCCCTCCCCCCTGAAATTTGTCTGGCTCCCTCGCTGGGTGTTTTTAAGAGCCAGCTCAAGACCTGGCCCTTTAGGCAGGCCTTTCCTCCTGTCAATGCTTAATTTATGTTAGGCCTTGGGAGTCCTTAATTCCCCTTCCTCCTCTTTCCTTGCCATTATGGTTTAAATGCCATTGCTTATTTTATTTTATTATTCATGTATGTTGTTAGCCGCCCAGAGTAGACTTCGGTCTAGACGGGCAGGATATAAGTAAGTAAGTAAGTAAGTAAGTAAGTAAGTAAGTAAGTAAGTAAGTAAATAAATAAATAAATAAATAAATAAATAAATAAATAAATAAATAAATAAATAAATAAATAAATAAATAAATAAATAAATAAATAAATAAATAAATAAATAAATAGCTATGAACCTTCCTGGGTGTCCTGGGGCCAAACATTATACCTACATTCTTACTGTCATGTTGTGAAAGGATGAAACAGGATATGACATCTGGCACTCTTTGTCTAATGCATAAGATTAAAAAATGATATGAAAATGGACGATGAAAAGGACCTGTGTTCTGTATCTCAGAGGGTTCCACCAGCTCCTACATGCCTTTGGCAGTTTCTGCCTCTTGTTATCCTGCTCATTCATTTTTCTGAGCCAGGATGAGGCTCGTTTGTGATTGTGTCCTATGGCTTTCCAGCAACAGGGTGGTTTTCCAGCTGCTTCTCAAGTGCCCGACACTTTGGGCAAATGTCCCCAATTATAACTTCTAATGGGACCTGTTTTATCCCAATGCTATTCTGCTTTAACCTAGTTCTGTAATTCAGCCCCCAAAGGAAATGGGCATTAGTAAGTACCCACCTGTTGTTGCTGATTTACTACAGAGATGCAACCTTTCACATCACCAAACTTCCAAGATTTACTGAGATTATCACCAAGGGAGACAATCTGTGTTGCTTACATATGTTAGGCCTTGGGATTCCTTAATTCTCCTTCTCTTTCCTTGCCATTCATAACTGGCAAAGTGGAACAACTGCCTCTAACAAACAACTCCATTCAGAATGCATTTTGCTGCATATTTACGGATTTTATTTATCAACAAATTGGCTCTATAGTTGGTACCCTTGTGAGGTTTACCAATACCTCCTAGTGTTTTGAATTTCTCATATTCGTTAATTCCAGATTTGATTTATTGCAAGTAGTTTACATTGTTTAATGTATTGCTCTTGTTAATTAAGCTGCAACTCCTTTTTGATCACTTTCTTATTAATCCTTTGGGGATAAAATTATTTATGTGTATCTCATTGATATTTTGGAAATCGCTTTGTTTCGTCATAAATTGATAGCTCCTCATTAGTGATTCATATTTGGTTGTGGTTTTCATTTTCATTTTTTATTCTGTATGTTTGCTGTTTTGAATTCTCTGTGTTTCATTTCAAGGAGTCTTCATAACAAGCTTGAAATCCTGCAGTGGGAGATTTTTCAATGCCCTGAAATTACTTTTCTTGTTTTGAAATGTTTTCTTTGTGTTTTGGGAAGTTCTTAACAAGCTAGAAGTTTTACTGAACAAGACAAGATTTCCAACAGTATAAATGTAGTAGCACAATACCATATAATCAACAAATATGTGTCTAGGCTAGAGACAGGAAAAATTCAGAACCCCATATCTGGCATTGTTCTCAAGCTAAATTTAATGACACCATAGTATAGGATCAAAATTGTATCTAGGGAACAACAGGTCCCAAAATCTCACAGCCAGCATAGGTCTCAAGGACCAAACATATAATCAAGAGCCACAAGCTGCTACCCTCAGAATTTTGCTCAAGGTCATGATGCCAGGTTGTTATGGTGGTTACATGTTGTCAAGCCACCTCCTTACATGTATGTCCTCCGGAATATTCTCTCTTAGTGGCCGGCTGTAGTTCTCACTGTCACCTCTTCTGGTGGACATCCCCTAGCGGGCTTTTTGCCAGGGCCAGCCCAAAAAAACTTTTTTTCCCTGAGGTTCAGCCATAAATGGTACCCCTTCTTAAGCCAAGCTGCTTTGTTTCCAATGCCAGTCAACTTATTTTGGCATTTGGGTCTGAATTTTTACTCCCTATAAGTAAAAATTGAGCACTAACATCCAAATAACTACATCCAAACAAAAAGAAAAAGAAAAAGAACAAGAATTAAAAACTCTGGCAACTTGAAGACTAACAATTGTAGTTCCATATGAGCTTTGTGAATACAGCCACTTTTTGGTAGAATCCAAGGCAAAGGGAAACCAATGTTCAGGTACACTTATGGTTTATTTGAAATATGCCTTAACCTAGCCCTATTTGTAATGAAAAATACATGTCTGCAGGTAGGCTTTAAACGCTTTCATTGCTTATGGAGTGGTCTTTGTGTCTTTAATCTACTTGTAAGTTTCTCTTTGTAGACTTTAGTATTCTGACTTTGCACTGTGTTCCTTCTCTCCTCTGAGGAACTAACGGCAGCACAAACATTGCCTAATGACACAGTGACCAAAAAAAAAAAAATCAATTTGTAATCTGATTTGAGGTTTTTGATTTCCTCTGATGAGTTTAAATTTCATTAAAAGCAACCTTATTCAAACATAAAAGAAATCCTTGAAGGGTAAAACAGGGAATTGTCTCAAAGTATCCCAACTCTTTTGTGCTATTTATTCATTGCATTAATTGTGAGGTACAACATGTGGTGTCAGTTGGCAGATGCACTGTTATCAAGGCTGTGATCAGTGAGAGGAGGGAGCAAAAGCACAAGGGCTCACATTCAAAAACCGTTCTTTGGCGTATTGACACTTTAGTTATCAACCATCCTTATTATCTGCTGAGAGCTAGATCACAGCTTGCTGGTGACATAATAAGCTACAAATCACCAATGGTGCCTTCTTTCTGCATTCTCTTAATTGTATGTATTCTCAAGGAAAAAAAATTATCATTGGGGCCTCTTGTCTTGATGAGAAATTGACATTTTCTGACTGATTATTTGGGAGCACTATGTGAGGTAGATAAGACTTATAGTTGTTTTAAAGGAGGGCAGCCATTCTTTCAGGCCCCTCTTTATTGCTCTAGTTGACCCACTTGATGAGTATGGATTTCATGAGGTCTTTTTCAGCATTTGAACTATAAAAGGTTCAGAATGACACCACCCCTTATAGACAAAAGATAACCTTGCCCTTTGAATATATTGATTCTTTATTAACTAGGCTGTTTAATGCAATGAAATGAGGCATTAGATTGAAGTCCATTTCAAGTGCTTTGAATAATCTTTAAAAGCCTGAAAGACTTTAAAAGGCTGGTCTACAGTAATTGGCATATATTTTTAGTGTCTCCATTCCTTAGTTTTGATTAGAAATATAAAGATAAAAAATTTCTTAAAGTCCCTCCAAATTGACTTAACACTTCCCCCCCCCCAATACAAGAGCTATTACAATGTTACACATACTTAGGAGGCAATTCACTTGTCACATAACCAGGCACAGTTACCTGGGAAACTGGTAGAAACATTAACCCCTTAGGAGGGTTGCAGATGACCTGTCACTCTAGCTCTTGCAACTTACAGGGAGTTCTAGATCAGCTTCTTCCTTTTTTGTGTATGTGTCTCTTCTGTGGTAAATGTTCATAATTCGTTCAGTTAGTCTTTCAAAGAAAAACAATTGTGCCAAAAGGTTAGAGCTTTCCATCCTTGCATTGTTTTAAACTTTAAATAAGTGGAATGCTTCTGATGATCACGGTTTGGATCGAGACTTAGGGCACAATCCAAGCTGGCCAGAATGGCCAAAGACCAGCTAAGTCAACATCAGGCAAGCTGAAGTTGTACCGATTTCAAGTCCTCCTAGGAGGGTGGAAATTACTTAGAACTACCCTTACCTTCATTTAATTTTGAGTTAGCATTGGAACTGCGCCCCTAGGCTGGAGGAGGGTTTGGTCTTTTGTAATTTGTCTCCTCCCTCAGCCTTTCTATTCTCCACCCTTTAGCCGGCATAACCATTTTGCCAATACGTTACTTTGTCTCCAGAGGTCCAAGAACATCTGGCAGAAACAAATTCCATCAGCAGAAAGACATTTCTGCCACCAGAAGGAGTCTTGTCCCTGATCCTGGTCCCTAAAATAGGTGCATCTTTGCATTAGGACTGCAAAGCCCATCATGGTTAAAATAGATCCAGTGGCCAATTCTGCTGGCAACTATGCAAAAGGCAGAAATACTAATGATGAATGAATGGAAGGCAAGAAATCTTTGTAGTTATTATCTTTTGCATACTGAGTTGCACAACTTAGTCTGCAAACAGATAAGGCCTACGGACATTTCTTAACTTGCAGTAGTTCACTGTCAGAAGTTACACTCTTTGTATGACTGCATGATCGGATTTCAGCCAGTGCATAATTTTTAATGAACAAACATTATTTTAGTTATGTAGTCAGTTTATACATGATTTGCCAGATTTAAAACATTTATAGTGTCTTATGGAAACTAAAATCCCTGCCCCGATGTAACCCAGTTTCTATTCCACCAATTTACACAGATGCATGGTCAACATAAAACACTCATACATGTATATGCAAGGAAATGGGGACTGATAGAAAGATTCATCATTTGAGTGACTTCTTCCTGTCCAAAGATTGTTCATGGAGTCCCATATGGGCAGATTTTGAACCACATAGAAGTCTTCCCCTCGCACAAAGATTTCTGGATGACCTATTTCTGAGAACTGGGGGGACTCCAGAAGTAATTTCCAGGGGAGTAAGATGGAAACATGTCCTTCAGGCTGTCTTGACTTGTGCTGTTCAATTGCAGTGGTCAATCAGATGCCCATAGGCAACTAGCAAGCATGGCATCATGGCTGTCCCAACCAACTGGTGTACGGAAGTGGCATGGTGCCTTTTGTTTTGGCCATAGCTTATCAGCACTGGGGCAAACAGCCATTGATAGCAAACACCAGTATCCTCTCTGCCTTTCCATCACACAACATCCATTGCACATAGAGTCACACTTCGACTGGTACCCACTACCACCTTGTACAAGTGGAAGGTCCCATTCTTTTTGCTGGGGTCATTTCCACTTTCGTATAATGGCAAATCAAAACTTGCATGGAGCACTATGCCAGCAGAGCATTACATTTCACAACCTCCAATGGGCTACTGGGCCTATTGTCCTCTGACAGCACTGCTAATGGGAATGTTATCAAATCTTTTGAGTAAACATGTGGTGCCAGATCATGGATCCAGCCAGCTTGAATTGTTTCTTTTTACTGTGAGTTACTATCACAGGTCTCGTTCAGATATCTTTTCTTGCAGCTGATATGTTTTGATGGAGACATTGGGGACTGGCTATAGGATCTTATGGAAACATATTGTAAATTGTACTTGCTACCATTGAGCTACATCTCTCCCCATTCCACAGATGCAGTCTCCATATTCTCCTTGCCTTATGTCACTATTTAAAATCCTTATTTAAATACTTTCTTATTATTTAACACACCCCCAGTGAGACACTACCCCCCCAAATAAAAACAATGATGATGATGATGATGTGCTATTGAGCCCAGTTTATGCCAACCCTTTCCAGGAGTACTCAGACATGCTTTACCATTCCCTTCATCTGGGAGTGCCTTGCATCTGTGCGGCTTGCCCAAGGTTAAACAAGTTGGCTTTTGTAACTGCTTGAACCAGGTGCATATGTTGCTGATGCTTCAGTGTTGGTCAGTATTTTAATTCAGTTTATTGTAAATCACCTTGGTCTCTCTGTTTCTGATTTGGAAATGCACCTTATAAATATTATAATTATAAATATTATATCCTGACAGTATAAAATATTGTCAGGATACTTCAGTGTTTTATAGTAGAAGGGAACATTGTGAATTGGGTGATTTATCAGTATCTCCCCTTCCCTGTGTTACAAGAAAAGCAGCATTTTACCATGTTAAAAATTCACACTTGTTGGAACTTGATGAAATGCTCGGTGAAAGAAATGGAAGCAGCCTTGTTGACTTCCTAGGGTCATGATGGTTTTCTTATGACAAATGTTGCCATATGTCTTTCTGCAGCATGAGCAAGTAACTGAAATCTTTATGTAGCTGTTAGTGTGCAGAATTATTGAAGATGCCGTCAATTTTTCATGTAAAAATACTGAAGTGCACAACATTCTAAACTATTGAGCAGATGCTTATGGGATGACCTCTGTACCCTATTTGTTCCCACAGAAATAAGCCAACTCGAGTTTTACTGCCATATGTAAAACTGACTTTTTCTGTTCACTTTTTTAATATATATTTTTAACCAATATCAGAAGAACCAGCTAACCAGTCTTGGTGCTCCCTGCGAACTCAGGTGACCAATGGATGTTTCATGGAACGGCAGTGCCATATCAAGAGCAATGTAAACACTGTCATGAAGTACAGTCAATTATTAATATCTGTTGGTTTAACAGAGTAGTTATCACTATTGGCTCCATTCTTATCCTGTTTGCATTTTAGATTTATACTAGAAAGCATTAACCAGGATATCAGCATAGCAATCATCTGCATAAGCATGCTAGTCCCTCAGCAAGAATAGTTATTTTGATGTAATCATTATTGCTTCCACAGGTCTTCATTTTACTACTGGGTGTGCTCACATATTCTTCAAATAATTAAAGCAACACTTTTGTTGCTATACAAGTGTCTACAGCGAATGACTGCTGAATGTTTCACTTTGTCATCCATTCAAACATAAGTTTTCACTGAAAGCCATTTGTTGGTTAAAAAAACAGATGAGGCAATTTAACAGGAGCATCCAAGTTAAGTTATACCTTGGGGGCACATTTTCAAGATTTTAAAAATAAAATTAAGAATCCCAAATGTTGCTGGCTTGTGTTTTTTGTTATTTTAATAAAACCTGAAAAATTACCAGAAGTGAAATTCACAGACAAGAAATACTTTAATTAAATATTGTGTAAAATGAACATTTTTATACAGTTAAATATCTGAAAAATGTACAGATAAAACAATCTTATTGTAGGGTCTTTAACAGTAAAATCTACCATTTAGTGAAGTTTTCCATTTGGAGACAATGAAGCAATGAGTGCATTGACTAATTAATCTAAAACACAAAACAAATTGCTTTTATGAAGAAACTTGCAAACTTTGTTAACATGTATGCGTGATCTTTTGTTTTAAGTTCAAAACCTTATACAAAATAAAACTGAGGCAATTCAGTTTCAAAGTGACTTCTTAGGCTTTTCCACTTAGCTAAGCCTTATTGGCTATCACAGAATAAATGTGCAGTACATTTATTATTTGTGATATGTATCAATTTTAAAACCTTTTATAAACATTTCCTGAAAATGTGCATTTTTGTATTTAAAATGGTCCCTCCTTTTGCTTAGAACTTTAATTCTGCTGCAGTTTGCAAAAGTGTTTTTGCAGTGCTGCATTTACAAAGCATTTAGTGCAAAGAAAGAAAGGTGTGTGTGGGGGAATCAGCTGTCTAAAAATTGGCACTAGCAGGCACAATAAAGAGGTCATTCCAGTTTACAAATTACAGTCATCGCTGTAGGTCTTGCTACATTAAAAAAAAGGTTCTGAAAATATAACAACTTCTAAAATTATGTATGATTCCAATTGCATACACAGCTTTTCTCTCTGTTAAACAGTGCTGGGTTACAGAGTATGCAGAGTGCAGCAGAAAGCAGACACACAAAGGAGAGATATAGCTGTACACCAAAGATGCAATCGACCAAGCACTGCTTTGGTGCTACAGCTAGTCATTTCCATAATTGCTACAAACCTGGCAGAAATGGACAGGAGATGGGTAGCTGCAGCAGAGTAACAGATCACACCCCAGGTTTGTGCTTTTTATACACCATAGATCATCTCGATGAAGTTGTGATTAACTGTGGTGTAAGCTCACAGTAAAACAGCACAAAAGTTCTTCAAAGGAGTCTACTTTTAAGGCATCTGAGAAGTTAATGTGGCAAACATTTTAATTAAAACATCAAAAATGATTTTCATTTTATTTTTTAAACTTTAGGCCTCTGATTCCCCCCCCCCCCAGGTAAACATAGTTCAGCTATGTGGCAAAGTCATGGGTGGCAACTAAATTCACTGTTTATACCTTAGAAAAGAACAACCAAAAAAGAGAGTCCAGAAATGAGATAAAACTGAGGAAGATTTAGAAATTTAAAAAAATCTAAACACAATATAGGAGAACCTTCTTTTTTTGTTGTTGTGGCTGCATCACATGCACGTATTCTACTAGTATTTATTACAGCCATGTGGCACAATTTTGTTTTAACTATACAACAAACAAGTTTATTTCAAAATTATTTGTTCAGATAACTTAAAATAATATAAAAATAAACAATGTTTTCCCTCAAAATAACAAAAAGCTGGAAAGTCCAAACAAATAACAACTTTCTGAAATACAAATGAAATGAATGAACACAAATTTATTTTAACAGAAACATATGAAGGCAACTGTTCTTGGCTTAATGCTTTTCATAGCATCACAATACCAATCAAATGACGACAAAAAATGGTAAGAAAAAAAAGAAAATCAATATACAAAATTTCAAAGATAAATACAATATTTATAATCGATATGTTACAAAATAAATTCCCTTGGTGATTGCAAGTGTTTTATGTGAAAGAAAGTGTTGCAATGTATGACTATTTTATTCCTTATTTTTATAAGGAATAAAATTTGCTCTTCTAAATATTTAAGTGGATCTGAAAAAAATTCAAGACAAGTGTATAAATATTTAGCTACAACTTTGGCAAAATCACAAAAGTCTACAATTTTATAACCACATACAAAACACATTAGGGAAGAAGGATCTAGAAGTCAAAAGGACAATTTTCTGGTACAAGAAACATAGACTTCACAGTAGCCTAAGAATGCAATAGTATACAGTGCTAGCAAAAGTTGAAAAAATGTTGCAGATCACACTTGCTTAACAGGAAGCTCTAGCAGTGGAAGTATATTTTTTTTTACCAACAGACAGTAGCATTTTTCCCTCTGTCAGTGTGCTTGTTGAAGGCAAGAGAATTCAATATCAAAGTTACAATTTCTAACTACAATAAGTTACAAAGTTCCATTTCATTAAGATGAAGTTAAGCAATGATAAACCCTCCCACCCTCCCCAGCTCCCCAAATTATCCCAAATCATATATTCATTCTTTTTTTCTCCCAGTTTTGATGGCTCATACCTCCTTGGCCCCCTTTTTTCACCACAAAAAAAATATTTCACATTATAGAGATACACAACCATTGTGAATCTAGTTATGAGTACAGAAAAATGTTTTGGAGACATTTTTCATCAGTGTTTCATGATAATCAAAAATGGTGCATCCACAAAGTTTTTCCCGACACATAGCAAGTACTAGACATAGCCAAGACGTAATCAGAAACTTTATACAAAATAGGCGTCGCTTTTTCCTTATTCTTCAGGACCAGGAAATGTGAAAACATGAGAGAAGTTCAGTCAAATAAATGGAATTGTTCATGAAGTTGATTGTTTGCATGTAGGTTCTTAGTAGTTTAAATAAAATCTTTAAACAAAGTTTTTTTTTGTAGCATTTCATTGTTTTGCTGATTGTATTTTGAAGATACTGGTTCCATCAGCATGTCTTATATACTAAACTTGTCCCCTAAAAAGCTCATCTTCTGAAGCTTGGTGCTATGGTAGGTAAACAAAAGTGAATTTACATTGGCGGGACTACAAGCCCAGACATAGCTGAAAGAAAGAGGAGAAAGAAGTGTTAACAGATATGTATACATATATATATTTTAAATTACATAAAATAATAAGAGAGGAGAAACTCTGCCATGCAGAATCTTCTCTAGGAGCACCAACTCTGCAAAACATTTAGGAACATCCACTAAATCGTCTTCATTAAAAAAAAAAAAAACTTGGATTGTGATCCAGAGGGCTATGATTGAATCGGTGGGAGAATATCACTTGAGCAACTTTGCAGATAAATATGCCACTTCTTGAAGAAGGTGTATTTTGAATTAAATTTGTGAAACAAATTACATATGAGAAATTGATTCTTTGGATGCAAGGTTATTGTACCTGGAAAGGGATTGTGATACATGTGGAAATTTGTTATTGCATGTAGATCGTCTCTGAATCACAGGCCAAGCATGAAACAATATGCTTTGGGTGGATGGGTGGGGGTGGGATCTGAATGAACTGTTGACGGACCTTTTCAACATTTAATGCAACAACATAGTTTACATGCAGCAGCTACCAAACTCTTTTTTTTTTTGCCATCTGTTTCTAACATAACAGGCAATCAAGCGAGGGAGGGGCTTTCTTTTCTTTCTCCCATACAGTTTATTTTATTTTAAAATCAGGAATTCTCCAACAGAGCATTCTGTGAAGACTTCACTTTTAAAAATGAAAAGGATTCTGACATTTTTTTGTGCAAAGCATTCTGCCTCCCACACGTGTGATATTTCTCTTAGCGTTTTGTTAATGGCAAACAGTGGCCCAGACTCCCAAGGGACTGCCTATGTTGACAGCTGAGAAACAACATGGTCACTTTTGGTAATGTCAGACAAGGCCAGCTCACTCACCAATCAAGGACCAGACACTTCTCAAGTTCCCTAAATGAAAATCTGACTAACCTCAGATTTTTCTCTTTCCAAGCACTCGAGCCTAAGTGGAAAGCCTCAGTTTTGACATTCCGTTAATTGTACTTTATATCTGAATAGTATGCTGACTTGAATAAGTCAATGACTCTCTGAGATCAAAGTCAAGTACAGTACACCTGTTTTGCAAGCTGTTAAAGCACGAGCCAAAGACAGGAGATTAAAATCTTCCACTTGCTAGCTTGTTTTGTGTTTTAAAATGTTGAGAGATCAGGCCCTGCACACTTTACATGACACATAAAGCTTAGCGTCAGCTTGTCTAGGAACAATGCAAGGAATTTTTACTCCTTTAGTTGGGGCACTAAGAAGTGCCCCTGCCATGTGCCCTGCAATAATACTAGCCATCACTGCTGCTGCTAGAACAATTGGGAGTTATTGTGCAAAACATGTTTGGGAGACACATCACTTGTGGTTCTGTGTGCCCGATACCAAGAATGGGTCTACGGCCCATTGGACTTTAACAGGACACATACACACCTGAATTTCAAAGCCAAGCAGGACATTGTACCATAGCTATTGAAGCACAGAGTACAAAGACTGGTCTTGTTAAACACAAAGATGCTACATTTTGTCCTCATATTCTAGTTAACTCCTTGGCAGGAATATAATTTGGAGTCTTTTAACCTTATGGTGTTTAAAATTTGTCACAATGATGCTTCCCATTAATTTATGTACAAGAAACATTAATACATTTTTGATGTTGTGATGTGAACTTCAATTTCCCAGTTCATTACTTTCAAAAAAATATCAATTTATCTCAGATTTGCTGTTAATGGTTTTTCTGAAAGCTTGTAGTATGTACACACTTATGTAATACAGTCTCCTTGCATGACTATCCATGTGCCTAAAGATGTTGTATCCAGTTATGTTCAATAATTTGAAACCAGCCGTATGATTACATCGAATATTTCTAAGGCGCCTGCCCTTTTTTTTTACCTCAATGGATTTCTCTCCCTGCCACCCTTCTGAAGAAATATCAGCAATTTCCCTTTATTGGCTTTGCTCATGGGTGATGTGGCACTTTTTACACCTCCTCCTTATGGAAAGATTGCTTTGGCTACAAAGCACAGTGTGCCAGGAATAAAGAAAATGGAGTGGTGTGGTACAAAACAGTGTTCCTTTCCTATTGCTTCCAATTTTGCCCTTTCATCTCAGCACCCATCATAGTACAGTGTATGGATGCCAGTTTATGGAGCCACATAGAATTTCTTTAACTTTTCTGATCTCGATCAGATGGCTGGATGGCACTTTCTTTTTCCCTCCCTACTTACATCAAACTGATCTAATGGCAAGATTACCTGGAGAGTAGATGTCAGTATGGAGGAAGATAGAATATACAACATGGGTTTAAGGGAAGCAAACTCTAAATTGGCTGTTGGGTGAAAACCCACCAGCCCCTTTTATGAGGCAGGGAAGTTTTCTCAAAATGGCTCCTTCCAAGGCCCTTTGGGGTTTGCCTGTGTCACTCACAGAGAGAGAGGAGAAATACAGGGGATAGTCTTCCTCCCCCCTGGACACCATGGTCTCATTGCAGAACTCATGGTTGCTTTTCTCATAGTACAGATGGAATGATGGAAGTTGGTAGGTATGTAGGTGAAACAGGTGGTCTGTGAATCCTGCTGGTGTACTTGAGGAATAGTGGATCACAGATGTTAGACCTAAATTGTCATCCGTCTTAGTCAGTGTAGCTAATGGTCAGGCATGATGGGGTTGTAATTTAGCAACATCTGGAGGACAACTGATTCCCCATCGTATAAGTCACCCTCACAGAATGTCAATCACATGTAGTACTATTTTCACACATGCATTTTGCTATTTGTTGCAAAATATTGGCTAAATAATTATCTTAAAAGGATGCTGGCTGCAGAAAATCTGCCTATTAAAGTAACATTCTTGGATAATAAAAGGTTCATGAGGAATACTGCTAGCTTTCGATGTAACTGATGGGGGTTAGGCAAATCACGTTCAAGAAAGTTTGGAACATGCCTTTGTTTACATGGAAAGATTAGTCACAGGTTTACAGATGGAGTATAACAGCCAAATGCTCTTGCATTTCGACCCTTGTGTGCCATTGCTTGGATCACAGCCAGTTCTTGCCAGCTGTGAATTCCTCCAATATGGCAGAGTTCCAAAATAGTTAGCTTCTGCACAATGGTGCCATCAGGGCTGGGAGAAACTGTGCCAAATGGTAGAGCACAGCAATGCACTGTTCACAGTCTTTGGCCAGTAAACATTCCCTTGTGGAAATGGCAGCTCATTGACAAGGGACAAAGCAAACTCTTGGCTATCTGCTGTCACAGCAAGCTCTTTCCTATTAACTGGCAAAAATAAATACTAATAACGTTATTAGGACTTGGTAACAAACATTACATTAAAGTAGGGTCAATGGTGGTAAATCCAACATTTAGCCAATTTTCACTATCCTGCATTGCAGGTGAAACAATAACACAGAGGGGGGAATAAGGTTTCATTTTTTTTCATGTGTTCTATTTGTAAAAAAAAAAAACAAAAAAAAAAACTGGGATACAGTATCTTATTTAGATTTTTGAGATTTAGTTATCTCAGATATTCCTAGATAGTGGAAGCCCTTCCTCAGCCAATAAACAATGTTTTTTGGGGAAAAAAAAAATACAAATTCTGTGTTACCCATCAAAAGTGACAGTTTTGTAGACAGGGCATAAACTCAAAACCACTGTTACCAATGCCATCAAAGACATAAGATGATCGCTGCTTTGAAAGCTGTACCCATTTCTGTGTAAGTACACTATGGTGAAATTAATGAGATGAACGTCTGCTTCCAGATGTATGAGACTGTTGATGTATTAAGTGCTACACAGCATGATTTAATGATTAGAGTTTTGGACTGGGGAAACCTGGGTCAAATCACTGCTGACACCAGAAGCTCCCTATGTTGTCTAAGGTCAGTTCTTCTCTCAGCCTAACCTACCCCACAGGATTGAGTTATGAGGACAAAATGAGAAAAACTGAGCTTCATGGGAGGAGACAGGAGACAGATGTGATACATAAATAAACCAAAAAATAAATAAATCAAGAGCTAAGCAATTCCTCCTTATTTTTCAGTACATTCGTACACAGAGATGCATACCTCTTACCCCATTAATATATTGCAATAGGAGATATTATTTTAAATATACTTCATTCTCACCATATTCACCATCATATATACACCTACAAGCCTTGCTCTCATTAATATGTCTAACAAAATCACTCTCCTGGGGAATCATCATCTTCCAAGAACCTAGAAACAGGCTGGAATTAGGGAGAGATAAAGGAGGACCTCATCACAATTGGTGCAGCTCATGGACTTAACGGGGGTTCCTTACCCCAGACGTTTGAGAACCTACCTCCCTGCCCTTGTCACAAATCATCTATTACTCCCAGTGGGCTAAAAGGATTCTGAAGCTACCCTTACAGTACTGCTCATTTCCTCTGGTGCTGCATACTTGATAGTGTCCTTATTTTCTCTCTCCCCCTCCCTCTCTCTACTCTATATATATTGGAGGAATTCACTGCAAAGTATAATATGTGGAACATTTTGAAACCTATTTTGTTAGGTATATGATGCAAAAGGCTTAATTTGTGACTGTAGTGTTTATATGCAGTGTTCTTCAGAGTATTCGTTAGAATTTTTTTCTGCTATGGACATTGTGCTTGAGTGATATTTCTTATTCGGGGAAAAATATGGGTGGTTTCAATAGTGAAAACTAGGGAGGAAGAGAACCATCTGTTGCTTTTTAGGTTGTTTTAAAAATGCAGTAAAAAAAGAAAAAGAAAAAGAAATGTAACTGCCATAGAATTGCTGGATAGAAGTGGTTAGTATCTGGCTGCAGAGCCAGTGGGTAGGAGTTCGATTCCCCACTGTGCCTCCTTGAGTGGGACTCAATGCTCCATAGGGTCTCTTCCAGCTCTACAGTTGCAAGATTTATTATTATTATTATTATTATTATTATTATTATTATTATTATTATTATTATTATTATTATTATTATTATTATTATTATTATTATTATTATTATCTACTTTCATATTTTACTCCAAGGAAAACTAAGTTGCTCTATTTGGCTTCAAAAAATGAGAGGCGCTTGATGCAATAAGAGGTAAAGGTAAAGGTTCCCCTTGACAATTTTTGTCCAGTCGTGTTCGACTCTAGGAGGCGGTGCTCATCCCCGTTTCCAAGCCATAGAGCCAGCGTTTGTCCGAAAACAATCTTCCGTGGTCACATGGCCAGTGCGACTTACACACGGAACGCTGTTACCTTCCCACCGAAGTGGTTCCTATTGATCTACTCGCATTTACATGCTTTCGAACCGCTAGGTTGGCGGGAGCTGGGAGAAGCGACAGGCGCTCACTCTGTTGCGTGGATTTGATCGTACGACTGTTTGGTCTTTTGACCCTGCAGCACAGGCCTCTGCGGTTTAGCCCGCAGCGCCACCACGTCCCTTGCTTGATGCAATACATGCCTTAAAAAAATTGTTTAGTTACTCCAGCCCTATAGTCAGCAACTCTCACATTATTGCAGGGTAAACCACAACTGTCCCCAAGTATGCACCTAAGCAGTGAACTTTGCAGTAGTGTACACACCATACACACCCTGCGTACTCTGTCTCCTAGCTGAAAGGATTTCTGTATCTGTTTAAAATTACAAGATAGAAAAGTCAAGCTTTTCTGTCTTCGTCTATCTTTCATGCCTTAAAAACATGTGTAACCTGTTGATAGTACTGATCCCACCCCAGAAGAAGAGAAGCAGTGACAAGGAATAGATTCTTCCACTCCTCTTCCTACTGAAGAGGAATAAAGAAACACAGGGATCAATCTCTAAATACCTGCACCTAAGTGGCCACAGGGTACAGGAGAGGGGCAGGTGTCAGGATTCCATCATGGTTCATCAAATACTAGGTAACTGTTTTCAAGGCTGAGATACGCAAATAAACTTCATTCAAATCAATGTACCATTAAGATAGGCAGTTAAGAATGTTCATTATGGACATTTCCCACTGGAGCTGCTCACACTGTTTGCCCGGTCTGCAGTATGCTACACAATTGCTATGCTATACTGTATTCACAGATCATCTCAGTATTATTGATGTACACATGCATGATGACATGTGGAAAGATGAGACAAGAAAGATACTCCACTTCTGTGTAAGGGTGCAGGGCAATAGCCATGCTCTAGTCGGAAAACAATGTAACCATGAATACATATATTGCAATTGTGACTAGTCCAGTCTGGAACAGTGGTCAGTATAACTAAACAGAGAAGCAAGCAACATAAGAAAGGATGGTCCTAACACCTGCATTATTTTCCCTGTATCTGAGAGCAATGGAACAATGAAGTCTCTAAGGTTCTCATATCAGAGGTCACTGGATCATGGGACTACCAACCGACCTGCACAGGCTCTAAGCCTGACTCCTAGGAATGAACAACTTCATGGCCTGTGCACCTATCTTTTTTGATTTGGTTGGCATCTCCTTTTCTCTTTCATGCCACTGCCCAAGGCAGCAAGTCAGGAGAGAAAGTAATGTTTGATAATCATTCCTCAGTGCCAGCATTTGCTTTGGCTGGAATTTCCTCAGGACATAATTGTGCATTGGCCTGTTCAAGCCTTGCCTAGGACTACAAGGAGATCAGAATAATTTGCTCCTGTTTAAAACTAACTAACCACTGTTCCTTGTTCTGACCCAACTGTGCTTAATGTTAATTAGCCTTTGTTGAAACAAACTAACTTCAAACCAGTTAATGATCCTGTCTTGTCTCAGTAACCTGTAGCTACTAAAACACACACATTCTGGTTTAGATAGGAAATCAGAAATAAGTGTTGGAGAGGAGGGAGAAGGGAAAGGACACAAGCCTGAGGCACATGCACATAATATTAAACTATGGTTTAGCACGGCATGCAAACCAGGCCAGTCTCTGAGCTGCTTCACACATGCATGCGTATCACTTGATTGCAAACAGCTTTGTGAAAAGCATTGTGCTTAAGATGAAGGGAGGTGATCTGCGCCTTATGACCACTCATGCCACATTCATACATGCTTGGTTCAAGTGATGAATATGCATATATCAACCAGCCACCTTTTACCAAACTGATCCTTTGGCACAGTGTACCTTGTTAGCTCCTGCTCTCTGCATATGGCATGCTATAATCAGGACAATTTGGGTTAAATTAGTTTGTGTGTATTTATGAATAGGGAAAATTAATACATTGTGTATGTGTGTGCATATATATATATACATAGTACACCCATGGACAATCTCTCCATAAGCTGGGATGTCTTAATATTTGTTTTAATTAAAACAAATTTCAACAGTAGTAAAGTGTGAGGGAAAGACTTATGAATCCTTTCTAGATCCCTAAAAGTCGCTGTAAAATTCCACCTCTCTGTTGATAGTTGTGCTTCTAACACAGAGATTAAAAATGCAACCCTATACATGTTGATTCGGAAGTAAGACATGTTTAATTCAATAGGGAACACTCCCTATTGAATTAAACCTTACACAGGGCCAGTGTGTAATCTAACTCATTCTACTAGCACAGTTGAAACAAACTAAGATTTCTAAGAAATATTAGATGAATTTTAACTAACCTTTAATAATGGCCATCAGTATAATATTTTGAAATCTGTATTCTGTTGTTGCTTTTGATAGGGAATATAACATAATGAACAAAACCTGAAAGTGTCAGAAATAGCCTTCAGGCTTCAGAAATTATGTAAAAGAAACAGGATTAAAAGAATCCTGATGTCAAAGATTAATTGCATTTTCTCATCCTGATTTAAGACTGATCCATTAATTGACATAGTAAAGTATTAGATACCTCTACATTTGACTCTCCCCCCCCCCATTTATACTTTTTGCTGAATTTATACCTGGATGTCTGGGTGTGGCACTTCCCCACCAAATCCTAAACTTATTTATTTATTTTAATATCCTTAGGGAGACACATGTTCAACTAGATCTGGTCTCTTTAACAATCAGGGCTTTCTCTAGTATGAAACATGGAGTTCTAAAAGAACATTTGTGCCAGTAAAGGCTGGCAATATCACAGGGGAGTGAAGCTGCTCCATGTTTTAGTTCAATCTTTAAAGGAGCTATTCAAAGTACTAAAAGTATTTTTGAAGGTGGGATTCAGCACCTTGATTTTTGTAAAGTTTGGACTAGAACCTTGAACAGAGTCATGGCCTCCTCAAAAGTCTCCACTGATTTCTACAGTTCAAAATTCAAAAGATGCAAAAAATAATTTCATGTTAGCTGATGTAAAAAGTGAGTGATAATGATAGGAAAAAATAAAATGAACAGTTGACCACACACACACCCGTCTTGACCAAAGGTGGCTGTTTCTCCCTTAATCCACCTGGTCAAAGCACTCTAGGCTCTACTACTTTCTGCAGGATGTTTACCAATGTTTCTAAGAGGAAGAAAGTTATTTTAGAATATAGAGATAATTACTGTGGGTAAGGGTAGTTGTTGTTTAGTCGTTAAGTCATGTCCGACTCTTCGTGACCACATGGACCCCTTCTTCTCTTGCCCTCACACTTTCCCAACATCAAGGTCTTTTCCAGGGAGTCTTCTCTTCTCATGAGATGGCCAAAGTATTGGAGTCTCAGCTTCAGGATCTGTCCTTCCAGTGAGCACTCAGGGTTGATTTCCTTCAAAATGGATACGTTTGATCTCCTTGCTGTCCAGGGGACTCTCAAGAGTCTCCTCCAGCACCACAATTCAAAAGCATCTTTGGCGGCCAGCCTTCTTTATGGTCCAGCTCTCACTTCCATACATCACTACAGGGAAAACCATAGCTTTGACTATGCGGACCTTTGTCGGCAAGGTGATGTCTCTGCTTTTTAAGATGCTGTCTAGGTTTGTCATCACTTTCCTCCCAAGAAGCAGGAGTCTTTTAATTTCATGGCTGCTGTCACCATCTGCAGTGATCACGGAGCCCAAGAAAGTAAAATCTGTCACTGTCTCCATATCTTCCCCTTCTATTTGCCAGGAGGCGATGGGACCAGTGGCCATGATCTTAGTTTTTTTTTTTTTTGATGTTGAGCTTCAGACCATTTTTTGCGCTCCCCTCTTTCACCCTCATTAAGAGGTTTTTAAAATTCCTCCTCACTTTCTGCCATCAGAGTGGTATCATCTGCATATCTCAGGTTGTTGATATTTCTTCCGGCAATCTTAATTCCGGTTTGGGATTCCTCCAGTCCGGCCTTTCACATGATGTATTCTGCATATAAGTTAAATAAGCTGGGGAACAATATACAGCCTTGTTGTACTCCTTTCCCGATTTTGAACCAATCAGTTGTTCCATATCCAGTTCTAACTGTTGCTACCTGTCCCACATGTAGATTTCTCAGGAGATAGATAAGGTGGTCAGGCACTCCCATTTCTTTAAGAACTTGCCATAGTTTGTTGTGGTCCACACAGTCAAAGGCTTTTGCATAGTCAATGAAGCAGAAGTAGATGTTTTTCTGGAACTCTCTGGCTTTCTCCATAATCCAGTGCATTTTAGCAATTTTGTCTATAGTTGCTCTGCCCCTTCAAAATCCAGCTTGTACTTCTGGGAGTTCTTGGTCTACATACTGCTGAAGCCTACCTTGTAGGATTTTGAGCATAACCTTGCTGGCGTGTGAAATGAGTGCAATTGTACGGTACTTGGAGCATTCTTTGGCACTGCCCTTCTTTGGGATTGGGATTTAGACTGTTTTTTTCCAATCCTCTGGCCACTGTTGCTGGCATATTGAGTGTAGCACCCTAACAGCATAATCTTTTAAGATTTTAAATAGTTCCACTGGAATACCATCACCTCCACTCGCCTTGTTGTTAGCCATGCTTTCTAAGGCCCACTTGACTTTGCTCTCCAGGATGTCTGGCTCAAGGGCAGTAACCACACTATCTGAGTTGTCCGGGACATCCAGATCTTTCTGGTATAATTCTTCTGTGTATTCTTGCCATCACTTCTTGATGTCTTCTGCTTCTGTTAGGTCCCTACCATTTTTGTCCTTTATCATGTCCATCTTTGAACAAAAGGTTCCTTTAATATCTCCAATTTTCTTGAACAGATCTCTTGTTTTTCCCTATTATTTTCCTCTATTTCTTAGCACCGTTCGTTTAAGAAGGCCCTCTTGTCTTTCCTTGCTCTTCTTTGGAAGTTTGCATTCAAGTTTCTGTAACTTTCCCTATCTCCCTTGCATTTTGTTTCCCTTCTCTTCTTTACTATTTGAAAGGCCTCGTTGGAGGGTAGTATACATTGCTAAATATTGGGACTGTTAATGGATGGGGTGTACGTGTGCTCTGTTGAATTTTTTTCCCCAATGACTTTCATTCTACAGAAACTTTGGTCAGAGTTTTTAATGCCTGTCATGACGCATTAACACTGTCAAATCCCAAGTGTTGAGGATTTCCCTCCCACTATAGGCATTAATAGAGCCAGTATGGGGTAGTGGATAGAGTACCAGACTAGGCCTCAGGAGACCTGGGTTCATTCCCCAGTCAGACATGGAAACTCACTGGCTGTGGCAAGGGCAATGACACACAATTCCTTGAACACCTCATATACAGTATCTGGGAAACCCTCTAAGGACTGCAAAAAATCAGAAATAACTAAGTGACATGTAAAAATATGCTCTTAAAAGTCATTTAATGTCATACTAAGGGTTAAAAAGGTGTGCACACACGTAGGATCAAAATACACAGATACACTGCAGTGGGGTGGGCTATGTGTGTGCATTATATTAGCAAATGACTATGTTGGTTCACTCTTCTCTCTCTCTCTCTCTCTCTCAAAAAAAAACAAAAACCTGTGAACACCCCTTTATTTATATGTTTCAAAACAATATTTTAAACTTTTGCTAACTCGCAAAGACCACAAATAGACAAATCTGGATATCCACCACAGACACTAAAACTAGCATTAAGGGCTTTCAGATGTTCACAAATAAAATGAAGGGGTAACATTTGAGACCCATAAGATGAAACTCTATTTTCTCTTCCGAAAATGTCCTCTTCACTGTGTTTTTTCACATACCCAGACAAATCATAACATGCTTTACTGTCATATAAATTGCTTATTTGTCCCTGAAGCTACTCTCAAGAGATATATTATGGGTGGAATGATCAAAATTGCCAAATGGTTTTCAAGCAAGTTTTATACTTAGTGCTTAGAACTTTAAAAACAAAAACAAAAAACTTTACTCCTGTTTTGTCAGTTTCTATACCAGTAACATAATTCTTCTATGAGCAGACCTGTAATCTGTGGTTATAAACCAGTATACGCTAACTCCACAGTTAGTGAAACAACCTCATAAGCAGAATTTTTTAAAAAGGGTGATTCAGTATTCATACTTCACCACCTTTGGCACTTTCATCAGAAAGAGAAGGGCAGACAACTACAACTTTCTCCCCATGAGGACAGAAAAGATAAAGAAGGTTTTGATATGCTCGTGATTTTCATGATGGGCTGTTGTAGACCAAACAAATGTTTTCCCACATAAATTTCAAGGAATTACAAGTCCCCACACAATGAGCACATCAGCTCATTATGCATGTTTGAATCAGTTTTTCTGCTTTTCAAAAACCTCTGATGTGATTTGTTCACTACAGACAATCTGTTTTTCCCAGCATTGTAAACAGTGTTCCCTCATCACAGGTAAAAAGGTAAAGGTTCCCCTTGACATTTAGTTAGTCGTGTCTGACTCTAGGAGGCAGTGCTCATCCCCGTTTCCAAGCAGTAGAGCCAGCGTTTGTCCAAGACAGTTTCCGTTGTCACGTGGCCAGCGTGACTTAGACCCGGAATGCTGTTTACGTTCCCACTGAGGTGGTACCTATTTATCTATTTGCATTTGCATGGTTTTGAACTGCTAGGCTGGTGAGGAGCTGGGACAAAGCGACGGGAGCTCACTCCGTCGCGTGGATTCGATCTTACGACTGCTCATCTTCTGACCCCGCAGCACAAAGGCTTCTGGGGTTTAACTCACAGCGCCACCACGTCCCATTCTCCCTCATCATACTGAGGCCCATAAGATGAAACCCTATTATCTTTTCTCTGAATGTGCTGTTCACTGTGGAGTTTTTTTTTTTCTTATTCACAGGCAAATCATATACTTGGGTATGTGAAAGGCCTACACTGAAAATACACAGGAAAAGCACTGCTGATACATTTTCCTTCATTTTCAACTTCAAAACCAGCTGGATTCTTTCCTCCTCCTGCCTATTGTGTAAATATCATCCAGAAATTAACTGCTCATGATCCAGTAGGGTGCCACATCCACTACACATATTTTAGCTGGTATTGTGGTTGACTCCAGGATGCTAAACCTTGTGGATGCCACTTCACAACTATTTCCTCTTGTGTGAAGAAGGCAACTTTCATGTGGTTCAGCAGAATGTTGACCATGCCAGAAAAGCTGATGACACCGCAGGGAAGGAAAAAGATAGAAAGCAACCCGAAATATTTAAGTGAAAAATAAGAAGCAGGAAGAGAAGTGGGAGTGCAAGAATAGATTATGTGAGGAGACACCTGGTTTTCCTTCTGGAATTTAGGGTTCTGGGAAGGTCATTGACAAGAAGATCGCAAAATCTAGGGTAGGACTGCAATTTAGAATACCATCATACAATCATGGAGCTGGAATTGGCCTACAAGGCCATTGAGTTCAGCCCCCTGCTCAATGCAGGAATAGAAATCACACTGTATTTGGCAGATGATTGCCTACTTTTTTGTTGAATACCTCCTGTGTTGGAACACTCACTACCTCCCAAGGTAACTGGTTCCATCATCTGACCACTAGTGCAACTGTCAAGAGATTATAGGATTACAGTCCAAAAATTTGCTTCTCAACCTGGAGGGACCCTGGTTGCGGAACGATAATTGAGATAATACCTCAAATCTGCCTTTGAGTGCATGAAGCCAGTTAAATTTTAGGGTCTGTGTTCTTAGCTCCAGGGCGTATTCCTGCATTGAACTTGATGCCTTGAAGGCCTCTTCCAGCTCCATGATTGTATGATGGTATGATTCTAAATCGCAATCTTGACCATCTGGTGAGCACCAGCTTGAAGAAGACTACCCTAGAATTTCTGATCTCCTTGCCAGTGATCTTCCCAGAACTTTAATTCCAGAAGGAAAACCAGACGTCTCCCCACATAACTCATCCTCAGTATTTCTTTGCACTTTAAATCAAACTCCTCTTGCACCACAAATAAATTGAGGTGTAAGCAGTATGATTTACCAAAGTTTTCTTTAATACTTCCAGGTTTCTAAATTGTATTTTAGAGTGTTTTAGTTCCAAATCAAGTTATCCAGGATGTTTATACCAGCATTGTGTATGGTTTATAGTTCTTTAGATTACAAATAATTTATCCACAAGGAAGTCTCACTTAATACATTCTGGCTTACTTTTGATTAGACTTGTAAGGGAGGTACTGTACAGCTGTAATCATATGATCCAGGTGTATGAAAATATATTTTTGGTGAGTCATGTATTCTTTCAGGGTGAATCTGTAGAAAGAAGCATGGCGGTGTTGGCATATCAGAGTGGGTAAAGGCTGCGGCCCATATTAAGTCCAGAGGGAAGTCGAAATTAGGCTAGGCACTGTCCATCCCTCATAATTTTTTATCTGAATAAAAGCCCCGTTGAAGTGGCTGTTATAGCTCAGTGAACTGGAGTGTCTGGCTCCGGAACCAGGAACGGGTGCTCAGGTTTCCATGGTGCCTCCCAAGAGTGAGACCAGCCAAGATCACCCACAGAGAATATGGCTGAAGGGGTTAAGTGCTCTGCTACCTGTGCAGCCTTGAATAATCCCAGAGCACCATCAGAAGGAGAAAATGGCAAACTACTTGTGAGCCCTTTATGCCTAAGAAATGTTGAGTCACCATAAGTCAGAATCAACAGTTGTTATTACAGAACTATTTAAAAGCTTGTTTCAGATAAATAAGCAGCTTTGAGCGTTGTTAGGGTTTGTATCGTATTTTTACATGCTGACATGGAAAGGAAATTTCAAAACAGAATAATTTGGCTCCCTTTATTTGCTAATGTTTCAATGGCCTCATCCTAGGGGTATAAGGGGAAAAATGTCAGGCCATTTGGGCACCCTGATTGACACATGCTTTCAGAGAGCAATTCTATATTGCCTTGCCAATGAAGACTTCATAATCAGAAGTGTACCAGCATTCTTTGTGAATTTTGGAATGTTCCTAATGTGAGAGGGTCTATGGTCAGACACTCTCACCTCCCCGCTCCATACTGGTGGCATCCAAAAAAACAGATTGTAATCAATAAATTACAGTTAATCAAGGTAGCCTGTAGGTTTCAATTATTAGTTGTTTTAGAAGTAACTAATGATAATGATGATAATGACAACAGTAATAATAGTAATAATAAATCTAAGGGGCTCTATAGATTAGATGAATGCCCTCAAATCTTCTTTCAGCTGTATTTATTTTATTTTCTTCATATGTATAAACCATGTTTGAAGCCTGAAAGCTTTTGTATAGTGTATATACATTATAACGGGAGGATGATGAGAGGATGATGGTGGCAGAGTGAGTGATATTGTGATATAATATGAAGAGTCTAAAATGTGAATACTCTACTTTTATTCTTTCCTGGTACTTGGAGAATAAATGGCTGTTGCAATGTAAATAAATCAATACTACTTGTGCTTCATCCCACCAAGGCTACATATTGTTAAGTGCTTATAGAACATTTCTGGTGCCCACTGCTTTTTAATTTTAGGTTGATTCAGCTAAGGGAGGTTTTGATTCTGTATTTGAAAAAAAATACATGATAGCATTTTTAATGAAAAACAATCTCTTTAATAAGTGTCTCTGCAGTTATTTTGCTCCTTCTATAAAAGTTCATACTTTGTATCACTGACTAGAAGTGACTATGTAAATTCTTTAGGCTATTTTATAGCAATTTGTCCTAATTTTCTTTTTTTATGGTCAGTTTAACAAGAGTAAACTCCAGTAAAAGCAAAAAGCTTAGTTATGAATCTAAAAGTGAACCACAGCAACAATGAACAACAGCTTTAAAAACTGCATAAGTTTGACATAATGACACAGGTAGGAAATGCCGCACATCTCAAATAGCTACTGATTAAAATGTGTCTATCAAAAAATGCATGCAGAAAACGTATAAAGAAGCACAAGGAACACATCTGATTTGTGAGGTACATTGAATACTACGTGTTTAGTTTAAAAGTTAATGCATGAAATCTTGAGGGGAAATGCTGTGAAAACAGCCACTGTTTCTTCTAACGCAAGGCTTAAAATCTAAGCAGCACATGGTGTTGTGTTTGTACTGCTACCATTTATACCTGCAGTACAAAACTACTGCCCACCCCCCAAAAAATATTCTTATATATTTTCTGGAGTTATTATTCTTCTATTTTCGTATTTGCCAGTGAGAAAATGCCACTTTTGAAGATCTAGAATTTTATGTTCTAGTGTTTTCTCCTAAATAGTCTGCAATTACACAAAAAAATGAGACAGAGATCCAGCTCACCTTGAAGTCCATTTCCATTTGCACTGGTGCAAGATGGTGGAGGAGAAGCTTGGGGCCTGACAACAGGAGCAAAGGCGCTCTTTTGTTTCACTGCAGAGATGACATTGGCAGGTGAGAATGAGAAAATGCCGTGTGTACTGCTACAGTTTGAAGGGAGGGTGACCGAAGAGGCTGCCATGGTAGGGCTTGACGGCACTACTGCAATAAAGCAAAAATAATCAGGACTTATATTGTGGATTTTTATGGCAAACATGGAGGGGGCAAAAAAAAAGAAAGATATAGGGCCTTGCCTCTTAAAATAGTGAAAAAAAATAGGAAAAAATAAAATGCTTTGGCTTGCCACGCTCTGGATAACAGGCAAACTCTTTTGTGTTGGACTTTGGTTGCAAATTGTGCAGTCCAATATGATTCTTAATTTTTAAATCAAGATTATTGTTTGGCATATTCCAATACATTTGCCATGTTTGTTTGTTTTTTAATGTCCAGCCTCCAGAGTCACCCCTCCTTTTATCCAGTAGCTCACATTGTAGAAAAACAAAACTAAGTAAATATTTTTGTAACAAACAGGAAATAATGCAATGAAAACATGTACCAGAAACAAACACTTACTGCCATAGGGGGAGTTAGCTGAAGAGCCATTAAGAAATCCAGGGGAACCAGGTACACCAAGATTGGGCATGCCAGCATTGCCATATCCATTCATGCTATTGCTGACTGTGTTGTAATTGGACTGCTGAGGAGTACTGCTCGGAACATATCCTCGCGGGGAAACACTGCTCGTGTTGCGACTGTAACCTACTGTGTTGGGGGGAAAACATCCCAAGAACATGATTATTACTTAAGGAGGTGAAGGGTTTCTCTACTACATCATATGATACACGCTCCTAATTGATTGCACAGCTTTAGTCTAAGTTGTCTACTACTACCCTATCATCACCTTGCAGCTCGAGATAACCTTATCACACCACCACTACTTAAATCATCTGCAATCGTTCTGTGTTGCCTTTGCTCTTGGCAGAGACAGCCAACAAAGCTCCCTTCGATCCAATTGTGTCAGCTTGTTTCACATTTTTCTTCAGTAGTAATTGTCAAAAAGCTTGATTGCTGGTTTGTACCAATTTACTGAATGAACTTCCCTCCTTTCTAGAGCTTCGAATTCTAGAGTGTGTTAGGGAGAGGGAGGCTTATTTACTGCACTGACTTTACTCCCAAAAGTTATTTGTAAGGGTAATCTTCACTTCTGTAATTTGCATTTTCACAAAAAAGGTAAGCAAATGCTCACACTGACTAGTTATGCTTCAGTGAAAACCAACCCTGTTCCATTCTAGAGAATGGCTTTAGGGTATCAGTATGACACATTAACTTAACAGATGCACATACTTTGCAAAATAATAGTAATTTGTACAATACAAAAACTAATAATAATGCATTGGCCTTGTTCACACCAAGTTACAGCACAATCTCATGTTTATACTAAAATAAAGGCCAACTATGCTCAGTGAAATTTAACAACAACAGCAGGAGCAGCAGCAACATGCCATCAAGTCAGTTCTGATTTCTGCTGGCCTTTTCCATGGTTTCCTAGGAAAAGGAATACAGAGAAGTGGTTTACCATTCCCTACTTCTGGGGGCACCCTGGGAGTACACAACTTGCCCAAGGCTACACAGGCTGGCTTTTCTCCTAGAACACACAGTGGTGAATGGAACTTCCAGCCCTCTGCAGCCACATACCTAGCTATCCAGTCAGCATTCAGTGGGATTTGCTTTTTTTTTTTAAAGCAAAGCATGTGGCTTATATAGTGCCCTATAGTACTTAAAGCACTCTAAGGGGTTTTACAATTTTACTTATGCAGACTACACATTTCCCTCCCCACCCAGCAAGCTGGGTACTCAGTTTACCAACTTTGGAAGGCTGGAAGGCAGAGTGAAGCTTAAGTTGGCTACCTGAGATTGAACGCGGGTCGTGATCAGAGTTTTGGCTGCAGTACAGCAGTTTCACCTCTGTACCAGTAATTTGTACAATACTGCTCTTAGGCACCACTTTGCAGGAGAAGAATGCAAGCTTGGGAGGAATACTAGGTCTCTTCTTATCCTGGTAAACTAGGGCTTATCGGCACATCCAAACCAGAATTTTTTCTTCTTCTTCCATAAATGTATGATCAGTCAATTGTGCTATAGGTATTAATATATACAAGTAAATTTTATAAGGTTTCCTCATATGACTTAGTATGGTCCTTTCTCTTCTGTTTATATATTTTATTTAATAATTGGTTACAGTAATTTTAAAATTGCTGCTAATTCCTGTTTATGATTTCATATATCATATTGGTATTGGGAAAGGACAGGTGATTGCCATTCCTGTTAACTCTGTACTCATCACTATCATGCCTTTATCATCACAATCACATTCACAATGGTGAATTATTTGAGAGATAGGGACTGATTATGTCTAGTGAACTGGAAGTGTGACAAAACCAACAGTGCAAGCTTATTAGTGTTTTCAGCAGGTACAATCTATCAACCTTCCAGCTTCATGTTGACAATTTTACAGTACTTTGCTATTATTCTTAATCATTATTTCAATGAAGAGACTGTACGATAAAGAAAAAATAAGTTCTGGAATAAGAAAAATGAGGGAATATATTCAGCATACTATTACATAACTATGTAGAGAAAATAAAGTAGAATGCAGGCACACACACACACACACACACACACACACACACACACACACACACACACACACACACACACACACACACACACACACACACACACACACACACACACACACACACACACACACACACACACACACACACACAAAAATAACCAAAATCTTGGATAGGTAACTTAAAACTCCACATACCTTGGTCGTTAGCTTGTGATGTTTCTGAAACATTAACTGCTAGCTGGCTGCTAAATGAGTTCACTCCCATCATGCCAGTATGAGCCGGAGTGTTGGCAAGGGTAGGGATCTGATTGTGATTGCGTGGTACACTGTATAATGCTTCTGCAATATCAGCTGCTCGTTTCAGGATTATTTCCTACAAAAAGATAAAAGAATTAACTTCTGATAAGTAGTTCAACATTCTTATATACCCATCCCAGTTTGGAATTAAATGAAATATGTGGTCAGCATAATAAAACACTATGATAGGCACAGATGTGCCTTTTTCACCTAGCAAAGTTTTGTATATATACCAGCAAACATTATTGGAAAGATGTCCTGGGGGATAAATGACACAAATTCCTATCTTGCACTTCTACCAGTGTGATATTTGTAAATCATGTGCTTTACTTGGATTATGCAACTGATATCTTTTCAATAATTTATAATTTACACAGCCGATTTATTGGTTATTTAACAAATTTATGACTTCCTATTTGTAACCAATATAGTGGAGCAAATTTTAAGTTCTCTTAAGGACTGCTTGTTTTTTTGTTTTGTTTTGTTTTGGCGTAGACTTATTTGTCCTTTATGTACAGCAAAATGGCCCTAAGGAAGAAAATGGGAAGTCAATTTGAGTTTCGCTCATGAGTATTTCTTCATATCAGACTATGCTCAGGGTGGTTTGTGGAATTATGCTATACGTGGAAATAATGTGTTGGTATCTTGCAGGTTTGTAAAGAATAGGTGCCTATTTGCTACCCTGTGCATATGTGAGAAAAAACAGTAAAGAGAACTTACCTGGTTGTTGTGGGGCATACCATACAGCGCTTCGACAAGGTCAGCTGCTCTTTTGAGTAATACTTCCTAAGGGGGAGGGGGGAAGAACCATAAATCACTTTTAATTTAAAACTAAATTTTGGAGGAAAGAAGCAGCAGAAGAATACTCACAGTACTGAAAATGTGCTACAGAATCTGTACTTATGAATACTTATGAATCTAGGCAAAGTTTAAAAACCTGTTATATTAAGTTAGAGCTATTATAAAAATTGGAAGGAATTTTGCTGAGAAGAAAAATAGTACTTGTGGTTTCGAATCAAAGTTAGATATGAGCCTAAAAATAATAATGCATTTTATATCCAGCTGCTATTATGACTGGCTAGAAAAGGTGTTTGCTGCTGCAGCATGTAACTCTAGTGCTGAATTAGTGAAATCAGTGCTTGAGGTTTAATGATGTAGTCTTATGGGTATTAAACAAACAAACACATGGTAGAGATATGAAAGGCACAGGCATCACATTTGGCTGTTAATTCCTAGCACTTTAGTGGTGAAGAACAATAAGTAATTTTCCATATCTTAATTAAACTGGCAGAGTCCTTAAAGACAACATCTCACCCCTAATTCATGCCCCAAATCTGCAAGTGAGTTCAATGC
This sequence comes from Pogona vitticeps, assembly GCF_051106095.1. Lineage (NCBI taxonomy): Eukaryota > Metazoa > Chordata > Lepidosauria > Squamata > Agamidae > Pogona > Pogona vitticeps. The sequence continues at coordinate 76,318,474 of NC_135785.1, forward strand.
TTATTCCTCTTTATTTTGAACAATAAAGTGAATTAACTTGGGTTAATCTAGTTCTTTCATAATGACATTAAGAAATTTTTCAATTAACCTCTTTGACTGCATGTTGTAAAGGACTTCATAAATGACTTCACATTCAGAGAGTGTTGAGTACTTGTGCCTGGGGGCATGGATGCACTGAATTTTGTCTTATCCCTGTCTGCATGCCTACCTCCAGTTTTACGATTGGAGAGGATTAATCCATAGTTTAGTTAATTTTAAATACAAATGGACTTAAATCTGAATTTTTATTCTTCAGCTGTAATAAAACTTAAAAGTTTGGTGGTTTAGGGTCTTTATTTTCCTGTTGGGGTTGGGCTCACAGGGGCAAGGATATGAGCTTTGAGAAGATGCAACACCAATTATGTTCTCAGTACTTCCTGAAAGATTGATTTATGTTTTCATGCTTAATCTGTTTGAAACTGAGTACTTTGGTGAACTAAGATTCAAGGAAACCTAATCTAGAATTGCATAAAAGACAAGTGAACATGCTTTTGGAGGAGTGTAATTTGGCCAAGTCACATGCTACCAAATTCTTCTACTGCCAACATGCCACATAGGAATTAATGTGCAAATCTATGCAAATCCTAATATATGATGTTCCTGGAAACATACGGACATCCTTCTCTACAGATGCTGGGATGCCACAGTACAGTATGCTATGGTTTCTCATTTTTCAAATGCCAGACACTGAACTGCTGGACAGCTCAGTGGTTTAGGCATCTGGCTGCAGAGCCAGAGATTGGAAGTTCAATTCCACACTGTGCCTCCTTGACATGGGCTAGACTCAGTGAGTCCCTTCCAGCTCTGAAGTTCAAAGAAAGATTATACACAAAGCGAGAAATTGACATACAAGATTGTGATGTATTCTAATGTACATACTACTTTTTCTCCACAGAAATACTTCCTGTATAGAAATGGGTTCATGTGCGGTAACTCTGAATCTGTTCTTTCTATAGCATACATGTGAGGACACATATGCACATTTGAGCCGCAAGCATGCATACACACATGTGCACATTGGCAAATACAGGTTATATACAGGTGCTTTATAATCAATTCGTGTTTTCTGTCTCACTACATTTTCAGGTATCCTTCAGTCTTGAGAGACTATGGTAACATGCTCTGAATAGAGGACTTGGAACAGCATCTAGTGTGGCTGAGAAGGACAATTCGAGAGTGTCAATACCTTCCACACTGAAGACAAATACAGTCTGTCCACTGTCCAGCTCCCTGAGTTTTCTGGTTTAGGAACTGCCTCATTGCCTCGGCCTGCTGGACAAGGGTCTCTTCAAAATGGGAGAGGTTGTGATGTACCGCCTGCCTCCAGGCCGAACACTCAGATGTCAAGGCTTCCCATCTGTTGAGGTCCATTCCTAAGGCCTTGAGATAACCACTTGCAGATATCCTTGTATCGCAGCTGTGGTCTCCCTCTGGGGCAATTTCCCTGCACTATTTCTCCATACAGGAGTTCTTTTGGAATCTGACCAT
>NC_135785.1:76325000-76327500 GCF_051106095.1 Pogona vitticeps
TTTTATATACTGCCTTTCTTATGCCTCTTCAGTTTGACACTGTTCTATAACATGCCTTGGAATACCTTTGATATTTGAAATATATGGTGACACTGGATGACACGTTGAGACTCGTAGATAACTTTACTGACCTTTGGTAACCGTTCAGGATCACCCGGATGCCGTGGAATGACTTTCTGCAACCTCTGGAATCCATAATCTATTGTTGGCTCATTAAGGGCTGAAATGTACACAGAAAAGTGTGTCAGTCTACCTATTAGCTGCTAGTAAACATGTGCAAAGAAATATGTCACACCTTTAACTAAAGCAAATCACATTTTAATGGGTTATAAGGAACAGATTTCTTGAGACTCATGTGCCTGGCTCTACTCTTGTTTTTATGCACAGATGTTATTATTATTTCTGTCCATAATGGGGGAGAGGTGGGTTTCAAAGGGTGACTCAATATATTTCCAAAGAAAGAAAGAAAGAAAAAAGGTTAGAATAGTAACAAAGTTACAGGTCTTGAGGCCATATACAGCAATCACTAGTGTCACGATATGATGCCTGCATCATGCACCGCTTTCTATACTGGCTGTGGATTTATGGGAAACTGGCAATTATGACATATGTCCAGCTATTGCTAGCTTCAGATTTATCCCTGTGGTCCTTTTTTGTCTAGCATATTGCCTGAGCACAAACCAGGCAGGAGAAGCACTTAATCTTGCAAAGCTTTAATAATCTGTGAATGGCTGACTACAAACTGATGTAGAGCACTATCATTCTACAGCTGCAATCCACTAGCCTCACAAAATTGCAGGCCACAAATAGTAATTAATCTTTTTATCCCTCAAATTGTAATTTTGACTATGAACTGTGCTTGGTCATAAATCAGGAGCACATGCTGCTGTGTACAGTGCATGAATCATGAATCTGACTCAGTTAGACTGCACACATTGTGTTTAACAAGCTTTATAAGGAGTCATAGGGCTTTATTATAGCTCTGCCTGACTCAAACAAAAACTGAGCCTGGAGGCCTAAGGACTAGAGTTAAGATGAAAATACTTATTAGAGTATATTACTTTTTGATGTAGATATCGTTTTTAACAGAGTAACTCCATGGTGCATGGCGCTACATAAATCAATAGGTTTTCTGAGACTAATAAGAACTGCCTCCCTCTATTCATTACTCAGCGTACAATTTAGGCCATCACTCATTAGTCAGCATGTAATTTGATGATTAACACCGAACAGCTCAGCAGGTTTGTTGAGCACATGCGATTGCCAAAAGGAAAAAAGCAAGAAGCAAGCCTACAACTCACTAGAACATGATCACAATTCAAAATTTCAAAATGTTATTCAGAGTAATTGGCTCATATTACTATTAAGTGCTTTCATTATTTGTGTAAACATGTAATAGTACATCTCATAATCAATGCAAGGAGGCTCCCATAATATGCACTCAATAACACCGCAGAAAGTTGAAGACTGCAATATGATTTGACATTCCATCATGCATCCCGGAGACAAAGGTCCACATAGGAATGTGAAGTAAGACATTTTCTTGTTAATAAAGCATTGATCCGATGTATTGATTTTACATGACATGGCTTTTGCTGGGATTTCACCCTCCTTTTTCTTTGCAAATAGTAAAGCTCTTCAAAATGCCTTGGCGTCTGTGACATGGCAAAATTTCTAACTCTCTGTGATGTAAATTCTATATGTGTAAAACCACTTCATAATCAGACCATTAATCATCAGAAGCTGTCAGCACTGACTTTGGGGACAATTTGTCATGTCTTTGCCTGGGCCTACACTAGTGTGTCAGGCAGAAGCCTAGTGTGTTGGGACAGATGAGTCCCTTGTATAGCCTCACAAAATGACTTACTCAAAAAAGGATTAAATAAAGTATTACATTTCCTGATTAAAGCACAAAAAAGGTGGCACTCAGTGCATTTGTAACATGTCAAGGTTTCTTCTATTTTCTAGCTAATCATCATGACGGTTTGACTTAATGAATCTGGTGTGATGAAAGGTGATCAGAAAAGATAGATGACCGACTGCTATTGATTTCATGCAGATGCAACTGACAGGTGACAGAAGCTTTAATGCAAGCTTTCAAAAGCTTTATGACTTATAATAAGCATGCATCTCCATGCCAGGAATGACATCCCCAAACATTTCATTTCAGTTTATATGATCTGCCTTAGAAACCAAAATATTTCAAGTCATACAGAGAGGACTGCACTCTGAGCCGCTTCCGCTAAATCTGCACTTGGAATGCAATTATAAAATTTAAAGTACAAAAAAGATATAGAGGAATATTGTTCTGATTGATGCGCTAATTATTACATTATAACATCCAGAATACTACCACTGTCACCTTATAAACAGATATAGTACAACATCCAGAGTTCCACACTTTTAACCCCTGAAATAGAAAAACTACTGTACAAATACATTTGCATGCAAGAATTAGAAAAGATTGCCTCTCTCTTCAAATTATGGGAGAAGTGACATG
>NC_135785.1:76332500-76342500 GCF_051106095.1 Pogona vitticeps
GAAAAAAGAAAAAAAAACAAGTTGCCTATTCCTTCAGGCTAGAAGAATTCAGAGCACTGCCTGGCAGTAGATTTGAGCCTTTTTCTCTGCCCCATCTATACACATTTGCAATATGCACTGAATAGATCTGATCTACAGCCACAAATCTCACTTACTTCTCACCGCCTCAGCAGATGGGAAAATGACAACTGCCCTGCTAGAGATCAGTAAAACTCTTTTCCTCATGCGTTACCACCACCACCACCACCACCACCTAATTCATTAATATTTACAACCTGGCTCTGTATAGAAGCACTCAAAGAGGTTGAGAAGATCAATCAAGGTACAGTGATTGCATCTACATATTCAGTGGTTACCATTTTTTTACTCTCCTAACTAATCTGAAACACATGACTGTGGATCAAGACCAAGAGATCACAAAACAACCTAGATATTCATTCCATAATGACTCCACTCTTATTTACCATGTTTCCCCAAAAATAAGACAGCGTCTTATATTAATTTTTGCTCCCCAAAAAAGCAGTAGGAATTATTTTCTGGGAATGTTTAATTTTTTTCATGTACAACAATCTATGTTTATTTAAATACAGTCATGTCATCTGGTTGCTGTACAATGGTTGCTGTACTAGGGCTTATTTTCAGGTTAGGTCTTATTTTCAGGGAAACAGGGTATGTATGCAGCATTTAAAATCTGAGTTTTTACAAAGGGGAAAACAGATTTTAAAAATTGTTATGCAAAATGGTTGTGGGCACCGATCCCAACAAAACTGTTGCAATGAAAGAAAGGCTCGAGAAGCATAGAAGAATACACACAAAGAAAGGGAGCATTGCAAATCCTAGTTAAGACATCACAGGCAACTCCAATCCAGTTGCAAACACAGGAAAATACTGATATTCTTTCCATTCCAGCTCACATTCTACTTCTTTTCCTAGTTCTTCAGAGAATTCAGGGAGTGGCACCTTATGAGATCACGGGGAGAAGCAAACAGAACCTCCCAAAAATCCTAGCGAGGGTTTCTCCCTCCCCAAGGGCTCCAAACCCATGGAGGAGAAACAATCATCAGAGAGCCCCCTACTGACATAGGTTATATCCAGATGTCAAAAAATTCAGTGGGGGTGGGGAGATGAAATATTTGCTGTAAACTACCCAGACTGTGTTTTGCAATATCTGGTGATATGTAAGTTGAAATAACACACACACATATATAAAACATCCAAGGTGGAGTTAATCTAGCAGAGGATGTTCCTCTCCAAGCATTTTCCAAAAGTGGTTCAAGCTGTTCAGACTCTAATTTACTCCAGAACCTTAATGGTGATAGATCTACTCAGGACACCACTACCTCTTTTCAAAGGGATCACTTCAGCTTTTATACAGAGCACTGTCATCCGTGTAGCTTTTCTGTATAGAAAAAAACCCTGCCTAAATAACCAGAAGCTTGATTTTTTGTTGTTTAGTTGTTTAGTCGTGTCCGACTCTTCATGACCACATGGACCAGAGCATGCCAGGCCCTCCTGTCTTCCACTGCCTCCTGGAGTTGGTTCAAATTCATTTTGGTAGCTTTGATGATACTGACCACCCATCTCGTCCTCTGTCGTCCCCTTCTCCTCCTGCCTTCACACTTTCCCAACATAAGTGTCTTTTCCAGGGAGTCTTCTCTTCTCATGAGATGGCCAAAGTATGAGAGCCTCAGCTTCAGGATCTGTCCTTCCAATGAGCACTCAGGTTTGATTTCCTTTAGAATGGATAAGTTTGTCCTCCTTGCAGTCCAGGGAGGAGGAGACTCTTGAGTCTCCTCCAGCACCACAAATCAAGCTTCTGGTGATTTAGGCAGGGTTTTTTTTTTCTATACAGAAAAGCTACACAGATGACAGTGCTCTGTATAGCTTTGCCCTTCCAAGGGTCAGTAAATAAGGTAACCTTCCAACTCACCATATATTTCATGAGTTGTTTCTATGTTCTGCGGGTAGATATTCTAATCTCATTTAATTTTGTCAATTGTCATTCCTGTAGACAGTGAGAACTTTTAACTATGCAAGGGATGAAATGACAAATGCAGCCTTAAATCAGAGCTCTGAGGCTTTCTCAGTCCAGGTGACAATCTGCATAACTAACTGTGCTCTGCAAGAGCAAAGCACCTGTGGTTCATGCAACCTGGGTAGCAGGTTCTATTATAGATGAATATGTCGGCTTCACCTTTTTAAAAAATCTTAAATTCATTTCTGCACTTTGTGGTTTATTTTTTAAAAAAAACTACATGAAGTTTTGTACAGGCCTTTGTGAATATTTTTCCTTAATAGATGTATTTTTAAACTATGGTATCTATTTGTGTGCACTTTCCTACAATATGTTGACTTCTGTATGCAATGTTTAACTGGATAACTACTTTGTGAAATCCGAAGGGGTGCAAATGCCAAAGGATTGCTACATTTTTTCTTGACATACTGGCTTGCAAAATGAAAATTTATGTATTGGTTAATTTTCTATTACATTTACACCACACCTTTCTTCCAATGAACTGTTTCCCTCTCTCTTCTTTATTCTCACAATGCCACTGTTATGTAGGTAAGTCTGAGAGAGAGTGACTGGCCCAAGGGCATGTAATGTGTTTTATGTGGATTTTATGTCCAAACAGTTGCCCAGAAACGTGATTCAGATTCTTCCTCTTCCATACCTAGCCATGTGGTGGAGTGTCAGAACATATGACTTCACATGGACATAATCATAGAATAATTGAGTTGGAAGGCCCTCTAAAGCCGTCAACTCCAACTCCCTGCTCAATGCAGGAATACAAATCAAAGCAGGTTTGACATATGGATGTCTGATTTTCTCTTGAATGCCTCCAGCGTTGGAGTGCTCACCAAGATAATCAGTTCCATTGTTGTACTGATCTAACAGTTAAGAAGTTTCCCCCAATATTCAGCCTAAACATGACTTCCTGTAGCTTGAGCACATTATTACATGTCCTGCACTCTGTATGACCACCTTTCAAATATCTGAAAAGTGCTATCATATCTCCTCTCAGTCTTCTTTTCTCAAGGATAAACATCCAGTTCTTTCAGTCTTTCATCATGGGACTTTGTTTCCAGTGTGCTGATTATCCCGGCTGCTCTCCTCTGAACTTGGTCCAGTTTGTTCGCATCCTTCCTAAATTGTGGTGTCCAGAACTGGACACACTACTATAGATGAGGCCTAATCAGCGCTGAATAGAGGGAGGCTAGTATCTCACAGGCTCTGGAGACTATACAGTGGGGTCTTGACTTAAGAACGGCTCGAGTTAAGAATATTTGACTTAAGAACCGCTCTCATAGGAAAATATTGACTTGACTTACACACTTAGATTTGAGTTAAGAACTGAAAAAAAACCACATGGGAGGCAGGGAAAGTGCAAAATTTGAACGTTCAGTTAACTGTTGGCCAGTGAAAAGGGTGCCTGTCTGCTTCCTCACTCCTCCCAGCGTTTAGAGAGTGGATTGGGAGACAGTCTTAGGACTGCCTGGTACTGTACTGCCTGGACTGTATTTTCCCTGCCTTCCCTGAACCTTTCTTGACCTAAGAAAAAAAGAAACAAAATATCCCCCCTCTAGTGGTCGAAGGCAGAATAGCAGCTTCCCATTAGTTTCTATGGACGGAAAAGAGCAGATACGGATCAAATGGTTTTCAATGCATTCCTATGGGAAATGCAGATTTGACCTGCAAACTTTTTGACTTGAGAACCGCCTTCCAATACGGATTAAGTTCTCAAGTCAAGACCCCACTGTACTTCTATTAATGCATTCTAAAATTGCATTTGTCTTTTTTGCAGTGGTCATGTGCAACTGCTGGCTCATGTGCAACTTTTTATCTACAACAATTCGTAGATAGCAATTCTCACTTGTAGAATTACTGAGCCAGGTATCCCCCATCTTGTAACTGTGCATTTGTTTTTTCTCTCTCCTAGGTATAGAACTTTGCCCTTATCCCTGTTAAATTTCATTTTGTTGTTTTCAGCCCAGTGCTCAAGCCTATCAAAATGTTTTTAAATTTTCTTCCTGTCTTCCAAGCTATTAGCTATTCCACCCAATTTTGTTTCCTTGGCAAATTTGGTATTTCCTGCACTCCCTCATTCAAGTCATTAATAAAAATGTTGAAGAGCACCAGGTCCTAGACTGAGCTTTGTTGTACCCCACTTGCTACCTCCTCCCAGTTTGAGAAGGTCCCATTGATAAGTACTATCTGAGTATGATTCTGTAATCAACTGTGTATCAATCTGACACTTGTTCTGTCCAGCCCCACCCCTAGCTTGCTAATCGTAATATCATGGGGCACTTTGTTAAAGGCTTTGCTAAAGTCAAGACATATTATGTCTACAGCATTCCCACCATCTACCAGGGAGGTACAGTAAAATCCTTCGTCATTTGAACATGCATCTTTGTTTAATAACTGAACTCTTTATAGTACCAATGAATGTGAACAAAAGGTGACCCAGTTTATTGACAAGAAAACAGAACATAAAGCCAACCAGCTACAATCATTTTGCATTTCCAAATGCCAATACAGTTGCTTTTTAATACTGCAATTCTAACTTATTGTACTTTTTAGCTTTTTAAATACTATCTGTTTTAGTATTGTAAGTGGCCTTGTGTCTTCTTGGGGGAGAGATGGAGTATAAATAATAAAATTGTATGAATAAATGAATGAATAAATGAACGAATGAATGAATGCAGGTGGAATGTAGACAAGTGTACAAGCAGGAGATTTTCTGCACAAACATCTGTGGGTCATATTAAAAAGTAGCAGGCATGATACCAGTCCAAACTCTCAACCAAATCAGACAATGGGACGCTTTAAGTACTTTTAAAGCAGATGGCAGGTGTCCATAAGAGATGCTTAAATGCTTGGAGACACTGTCCAAGAGATATACACTGGAGCTAGCCAACAAACTCTGGTTTATCATTTCTCCAAGTTCATGAAATCTCACTGAATATCAATTTTAAGATTTGAAAATGACAGAAAAAAGATCCAAAGCTTCAAAAGAGTGCTGGAATCTCCAGACAAAGCGATTGTAGGATATAGCAAGCCTGGCAGATTTCCGCCTATGCCTTCCTCAGAAGCAAAACACGCAATGTGTAAAATATTTTAAGGCACCTGTCCTGCAAATTATTGCTCTTGGTGCAAAGCCTCCTGATTCCATTTTTTTGGTCATCAGTGACAGAACTTTTCTCAAAATAACTGTGGAGCTTAGGGTGTTGTTCTCCCACCCCTACAGTATTCAAAAATATTTTGTTTCTAAAACAGTATTAAAGAAACACAGCTCTCACTGGAGGTGGCTATACTAGTCATGTCTATCACAGATCTATGGAATGTACTTCCACTAGATAGCATGGACCTTTATTAGCCAAGATGTTTATCAAGATCATACTGACACTATTGATTCATTTGACAATACAAGGGCCTACAACACAAAATATCTATCAAATCAATTGCTGATTAGTAAGTTATATACCAGTGATACCCTGATCAGGTGATACTGACAGTGACATCAGTGATGTCTTGATATTTGATTTTATTTGTTTTATTTATATGCTGCCTTTCTCCCAATAAGGAGACCATAACTGATAATTCTGAGCAGGAAGACACAATAGTCTCCAGATTCACTAAGTGTCTGCAACCACACATTGTGTTGTGTTGAATACTTATTCAGTCTGCAGAAGTTGCTCAATCACTCAGAATTATGATGAGAACAGTGCAGATTGAAATACAACTCTTAAGGGAGATATAGTTGAAGTTAAGGCTCTTAATACTGCAGATTCACAAGAAGTGTCAAAATCTTGCTGGATTAATGTAAAAGAACTGGGAATTATATTGGTCAGGATGCAATAACTTGTTCTCTTTTATTCACCAGGTTGCCTTTTTGATTGCTAAGCCATAAATTTATGTTCAAATTCCTCTGATGATGGACATTCTGGCCTTGAATGTCCTTGAAAGGTGATGGTTAATGCTCATTGGACATGTTTTCTGGGGGTTTCCCCCTAAAGCAGTGGTCAAAACCTTGGGCCTCCAGATGTTCTTGGACTTCAACTCCAAGAAATCCTGGCCAGCAGAGGTGGTGGTGAAGGCTTCTGGGAGTTGTAGTCCAAGAACATCTGGAGGCCCAAGGTTGGGGACCACTGCCCTAAAGAACACCGAGGACAGTTGCTGGGCTAGGGCCACTTCCAATAGTCCAAATAAGGATCAGCTTAATTAAGCGATCCAATTGACTGACCTCATATGTCGGGGGGGAGGGGGAATCAGAGCACCTCAACTGACCTAACAGACAACAAGGAGACATCTGCACTGTATGTACCCAAAACAATGCACAGTGTCAATCTGAAATGTAAGGTACAGTTTTCCAACACAATAATAGATTGATCAGTCAGCAGGAGTGGAAGATTCAGATTTTGGATGACAGAAATTAAGTCAGAAGACATTGACATATTGGTGGTTCACTTGCCACAAAATATTATCTATATTCCATATCTTCCCCAAAAAGGTACAGATAGTAAGATGGCTCAAAGCTCTCCTATATCCCTTTCCTTACAATAGAGTTGATTAGGGATTATGAAATCATTTTAGTAGCCTTATCCTCCAGTGTGATGGACCTTATTTTGCAGATCATATCCACCTGAATGAAGAAGTCCTTCAGATAACTGTCTAGTGACTGATCAAAACATTCTGATATATCTGGAATACTCAGAAGGCCACATAAGACACTACACTGTCTTCTTGGAAGAACAATAGGGTCTAGTTATATAACAATGAAATCCTATGGCTTAGCCTAGTAAATCACAATAGAATAAGCCCAATGAGTCAGCAGATATTTTTTGAGTCAACTCCTCTGTAAGTTCCATTGATTCAAATGGGCCTACTCTAAATGGAACTTACTTTAGCATAGTTAAGTTGAAGCTAAAGTAGGCCTGTTTGAATCAATGACACTTTCAAAGGTGTTGACTCAGTGGACCTAATCTAGTGATGCACAACCCCAAGCAAGAGGATTTCAGCCACTATATTCCATGCTTTTTTGCAGTGGTGTTCTAAGAGATGGGAACAGCCAAACAAATAAAAGTTGTACCAACAAAATCTAGTTGTTTCTTCATGGTTTGGTAGCTCAATGCAAACATTTATAGTGAAGGCTTCAGGTTTTGGGGTGTGAGGTCCTTGTATCTTCTTACTTGCATATATATCAAAATGTCTACACTTTTTCTGTGAAGTGGGTTGCTTACAAGAAAGTGACCCGCTTTTATCTATCAACTGTGATCCAAAGCTATACCCTTGAACCTGTATCATTCCAGTCTAAGTAACAAGGAGTTTAGCACCTCTAGAACTAACAACATTTATTTGGTATAAGCTTTTCTGGAAATAGATGACTCCAAATAAGTGGGCTTTTGTCCGTGAAAGCTTATGTCAAATAATATTTCTTAAGCTTCAAGATGCCAGAAGATTCCTTGCTGGAATACAGGAATGTACATTCTAAGAATGTACCACTATACCACAACAGGTCTGTCTCTTTGGGATGATATTTTATTTTAAATTATTAGTATGTGAGAGTGTTAACACATGTTTTGATATTTGTACTTTGTAATAGATATCACTTAAAATCCTCTACAACAGGAGCAAGCCAGATTAAAAGGGTGTTTCTTGTTTGTTTGAAAGACAACCCCATCAGCATCTCCTTGCATCTGGAAATCATGCTAGTCAGAGAGGGCTAAGAGTTAAATATGTGTCAAGTTCCTATGTGATAGGAGATTTTTATATGGATATCCTTTCAAACATTAATATAGTGATTACTGGTAGAGGTGTACACATTTGTGTTTCTGGATTCACAGAATTCCCCCAGGCAGCATACTATCTGGGGCATTCTGGGAGCTAGTTCAGAAACACAAATCTGCACACATCTAAAGTGAACATTTCCTTAGACATGATCTAGGTAATAAGATAAATTCACATGGAGAGATCCTTTACAACAACCTTAGGAGAAGGGGCACTGACCCATTGCAAATCATCACTACCTTGAGTGTCTTAGATGGAATATAGATGCAAAAAGAAAAAAAAAAGTCCAGTGTTGGCTTTTTGCTTATTTTTTAGCTGTTTTGCCACTTGGCGGTACTACACATAGTTGATATAAAAGGAATATGTAGAGGGAACAAGGAAACCTAAAACATCTAAAGCCAATAATGTATGGTTGGTGCCAAGTATACACACTGCAGCCAATCACAGTTCCTTGATTAGTATAATTGAGTAATTAATATAATATGTTTATCCAGCAGATTTCCCAGACGCTGCTGTTGAAAGTATTGACAATGCACCAGTGTCATAAGGAATTAATTGCTCAAGTTATATGTAGACAGTGCACAGTTGCCACCAAGCTTGAACTGATTTTGAATCCACATCACTTTTTGCTTGCATGATATAGGTACAAAGAAATGAATGTTTTCCACTATTATTGATATAAATATTTTCTGTAAAAGAAATGTAGCATGTGAAATTATCCTAAATATCAAATCTTTGTGCTCGATCAGTCTAAGGAATCTCACTAGGTAACCGAGTCACAATTATTCCTCAGGTAATGATCCTGTATTGCACAGTAGAAGCCAACAGTATGAAAAAACCACAGCATGAAACAATACAAGTAAGAAGGATATTAACAGAGGAAGTTTTTTCTGCAACTGTAGTAATGGGCTGAATTTGCTTCCTTTTCCATGAAGGCGTGCTAAGACTGGAGTCTGAGTGATCTTTTTTTAATGACATACAGCCTTTAAAAATCTATGTGGCCTTTTTTTTTAAAGCAATGGTGATGGTAATAATGCTTTCTGTGTAATTCCTTAGTTTGAAGACTCTAAAAGTGGGAATTCTAGAATCTAAAGGAAAATGACTGTGGCTATAAGGATTTACAATTTCTCATCATGCACAACTAGATCAACACTAGACCTATAACCGAACTGATCAACAGCTAGCGCAGTCCAGCAGCTTTACATCTTTCATGGGTACCTGTCTCCAATATTATAATTCAGAGTTCCATATAAATATGTAAATAAGATGTAACAGATAGAGGTGGTAAGCATGGAACTTCACTGTCTGAAAGCTCTACTTCACTCAAGCATTCATCCCATTACACTGTATTCCATATGTGAATAGCATTTCTGAATATATGTTGCCCTGTTGAACTTTGTTTTAATCTCACTGCACTTTTAGAATGAAGTAAGTTATTCTATCTAGGATCTGTCTGTCATCTAGTTATATCAGCTGTTGTGGCCATCAAAGCATGCTCACAGAGTGAAATGCTTCTACACACCATTATGCACACATGTTGTAAATATGTTCAAATACATCCAAATGTATTCAAACAAGATATGGTTATGCATGGGGAGCGTGTACATAGTTTTAGCTGCCATATTTACATTGAACCAAGCAAGTCAATGGAACTTACTAATAGTTGTGTGGGAGTGGGAAATTGGGTTGGCATGGCAATTTTCTTAACAACACTGCAGCAGCTGCATTGGGAAGGAGTCCCACGCACCATTTATTTGCACCAATGGTTCCTCATCCAGTTAGGGATAAAAATAAGGAAGTACATTCTATTTGCATAATCCTCTAGATGGATTGGGCACTTATGTTTTAGCATTCCACTATGCAGTCTTACTGCATTCCCAGCATTTTGTTGTTTCCCCATGTTTGTTAATTAAAAAAAGAACTATTTTCATATATATCTATAGCAGAGACACTGATGCACTTTAAAACCTAGGGTTTGTTTCAGAATGTCCCTGAATTCTAAGCACACAGTAGATGAAAACACAAAAATCATTATATAGACATGACTTATTGCTAATGATGCTAAAACAATTATGCTTCCTGAGAATTTCTTAGAAGAAAAGAAAACATTATCTAAAACTGTGGAAGTTCATATTGTGGCATCAAACTGATACTGTTTAACATGGCTGTTAATGTAATAGAGCATGGCATTTTGAGAATACATTTCACTAATAT
>NC_135785.1:76347500-76352500 GCF_051106095.1 Pogona vitticeps
AAATTAATTGCAGCCACAGCAGTTTTAGTAACTTTGATGCACTTAAATGTCATTCTTTAACATTTCCTATGACTCTTGGTGAAAGGGACAAAGAATAAATTGATCTTTATGTGAGTGTGACTTTTAAACACTGTAAAACTATGGAAGTTTACATGGAAGGAACTGTTAAATAAATTACATTTATCTACTGAATTCTAAAGACTGAGCCCAGATTTTCATTAGTACATGGGCTGATGTCAGTGGAACTATCCATTTACATCAGCTAAAATATCTATGTCATTAATAGCTACTGCTTTTAAAAAGAAGGACACAGACCTTCATAAACACTTATAGGTAGCCTTATTAAGTCAGTGCTCTGAAAAAAAAAGTGGATTCAGAATTAACATTTACTAGCTATAGCTTGGAAGCCAATAATTACCACTAATCACCTACATCCTGGAAGCCCATAAAATAACCAACACTATTAGATATTTCAAATATCAGACTCACTGTACATATGCAGAAAAGTATTTATTTCACCTATGCATAACGCTTGGTTCTTTCTTTCTTTTGAACACACACACACACACACACAATTAAATCATCGTAACATAATAGCTAGGCTGAAAGATGTTTGATTAAATTGATTATTAAATGCATTATGATTTACTTCTACAAAATCTTCAAGATTGTTGCTCTCAGTTACATTTGAATCACCAGTAAAATAGCTTGGGTCCAAGATATCTAAAAGACTGCATCTCCCTCTCAGTCTCATCACCCTCAAAGGAATACTTAGTGAGGACATCGGACAGCGCCTTCTCTGTTGCTGCTCCCAGACTCTGGCTAGGCTGGCCTCACCTCTGCTGTCCTTCCTCAAGCAAACAAAGACCTTTCTCTTCAGGAAAGCTTTCCCTCAGTGAGTGGCAATTTGAGAGGGTTTTTTTTTTTTCATTGTTGTGCTCTGTTGCTTTGAAATGTGTTTTTAGTATTAATTTTATTTACCATTTTTAATATAATACTTGTCTAATTCTATTTTAATATTTTATACTTAATTGTTTTTAGCTTTTAAATATTGTCTTTTAATGTTGAAAGCTGCCTTGGGTCCTTTTAAGGAGAACAGCAGGGTAAAAAAAATCTTTTAAATGAATGAATGGATGAACGAATGAACAAATGAATGAACGAATACCATCATTATCATACAATCCTAAAGTTTATAACCGGTGTCAGCTTACCCAGTCTCTTTCCTTTTATTTTCACTTAAAGGTGTAACTCCCATCTTGAAATTTTTGACAATTATAGTGCAAATGCCTGCTTTATTATGTGTGCTATGAACAATAATCAGTCATTTCCTGCCCAGATATGCTCAAGATTCTCAGAGGAGAGCAGCCAGTTCCCTTCATGAAGCAGAGATGTTTCTACAACAAATCTGCAAAGAAGACAATCCTGTTTATGTATAGGCTTATGTATATACAAGAACAGTGAAAATCCAGCATTGTTGCTTACATGTGAACAGAAGTGAACATGAATAATCTTCTCTGCAAGCTCGCCTCTTTCCACACATAGTAAGCAACAACTAAAAGAGATTGTGTTAACTACTCCCCTCTAAGCAAGGAGAGTACATCCATTCAGGGAATGGCTAAAAACCCCTGTACTTATACTAATGAATATGGATATCCATCCTAGCATCACAATCAGTTATGACTTCCATTACCCTGAATATGCTCTTATATGCCCTACATGGGCAAGGAGCACCCTGATGGACACATACAGTACCTAAATCCTGAAAGATACAGCAATTATTAAGAAGGTAAATTTCATGTTGGGGAAGTGGTGGCACTGCGGGCTAAACCGCAGAAGCCTGTGCTGCAGGGTCAGAAGACCAAGCAGTAGTAAGAGCGAATCCACGCAACGGAGTGAGCTCCCGTCGCTTGTCCTAGCTCCCGCCAACCTAGCGGTTCAAAAGCATGCAAATGCAAGTAGATCAATAGGGACCACCTTGGTGGGAAGGTAACAGCGTTCCGTGTCTAAGTCGCACTGACCATGTGACCACGGAAGATTGTCTTCGGACAAACGCTGGCTCTATGGCTTGGAAACGGGGATGAGCACCGCCCCCTAGAGTCGAACATTACTGGACAAAAATTGTCAAGGGGAACCTTTACCTTTACCTTAAATTTCATGTTGCCACTCCCTCTGATCCTTAAATTAGTCTAAGACGTCTGAGACCAAATTTAAAAGTACATTAAGTGACGTAGCATATTACTCTGATTGCTTCTCATCAGAATGAAATGTATGTACATTCTCCACATGCTGAAACGTAACACGCATTATTGTACTGTACACATCTATGAACAAGAATGTACCATGGTAGTTCAGTTGGCTCTTAAACCTGTTGTTCTTGAATATGTCCTTTAAAAAAAAAGCAAAGCGTGCTGCTCATATACCGCCCCATAGTGCTTCAAGCACTCTCTGGGTGGTTTACACGAAATTATGCAGGCTACACATTGCCCCCCCCCGAGAGCTAGGTACTCATTTTTCCGACCTCAGAAGGATAGAAGGCTGAGTCAACCTTTAGCCAGCTATCTGAGATAGAACCCCAGGTCCTGAGCACAGTTTTGGCTGCAGTACAGCAGTTGAACCACTACGCCATGAAGCTCTTCTGAGATAGTAAGAGATAGTTCAATAAATCTATACAAAATGACTGGATAAATAAAGTAGCATTTTGAAATAATCTAATAACGTATCTCCCATCTGAATGGGACAATCTTTCGTGAAAAACATTTTGCAAATTTTGTACATCAGGGTTTAATATTTTCTTCAGTCATTGCAGACAAATACATGTTTATTTGAAATAACTATATCTATCTATCTGTCTGTCTCTATCCATCAATCTATCCATCTGTATTATATGTACTGAAAATCTGCAAATGATTATATACATTGATTTTATACTCCTCTAAATGAAATTGTCAATAGAAAATATTAGTAAATAAGTGTAACTCATCTATACATTCATCTTGCCATTTTATTATAGGGAGAAAAAAGTTTAGATATAAATTACTGTTTCCCCGAAAATAAGACAGGCTCTTATATTAATTTTTGCTCCAAAAACACATTAGGGCTTATTTTCAGGGGATGTTTTATTTTACAGTCATATCATCTTCTGGTTGCTACACAATGCTGCACAATGGTGGAGGGTGGTGTTTCACTTAACTATGGCTTATTTTGGGGGTAGGGCTTGTATTTCGAGCATCCTGAAAAATCATACCAGGGCTTATTTTCAGGTTCGGTCTTATTTTCAGGGAAACAGGGTACTGAAATATATCAGTTGCTATGTATGACCTTTATTGTCAGGTCTCATGTCATAGGTGATTTTGTTACTGTTGCTGTTTGTTAAACAGCAAAAATATTTGCAAAAATGAAACACTGTAATCTTGTGCTTAGAGTGTGCCTGCTAATGTCAACTAATCTTAGGCACAAGAAACTAGGCAGAGCGCTCTGTCTTAATGAAGTTTGGTACAGACTAAGTAACTTTGCTATAAATGGCACCAAACATACTTTGTCTTGACTTGGAGAGGGGGGCAAGTACAAGTCCATCGCTGGTACAGTGAGTATCCAAAGCCGAAGAAGCTAAAATGTTAGTATGATCCCTTGTCAATCTCATGTCTCTAGAGCCGAGATTACAGTGGTGCCTCAACTTACGAATGTCCCTACTTGCGGCCATTTTGAATTACGACCAGCTCCGGGCGCAAAATTTTGCTTCTACTTGTGACCGGAGCTTCCACTTACGAACAGAAAAAGTCAGGGGGGAAAAGGCGGGAAATTGTAGGCGGCAATGAAGCTACTTCTTTGTAGCTCTTTCGCCCAAGCTTGGGACTGCCTCCTTCTGCTTGTGTGTGTGTGTGTGTGTGTGTGTGTGTGTGTGTGTGTGTGTGTGTGTGTGTGTGTGTGTGTGTGTGTGTGTGTGTGTGTGTGTGTGTGTGTGAGAGAGAGAGAGAGAGAGAGAGAGAGAGAGAGAGTGAGCCTGGTAAGGTGCTGTTTTTTGCTTTTAAAAAACTGTTCTGGGTGTTTTTGTTCTGTCCTGTGATGGGTCTTGGGGGGTTGTTTCTTTTTTGCCCCCCCCATTTTGGATGGGTCTCGGGGGGTTTTTTGTTGCTTTTTGCAGTGTTTTTTCCCATTTCTGATGGGTCTTGGGGGGTTTGTTTGTTTGTTGGCTTCCCCCCATTTTGATGGGTCTTGGGGGTTTATTGGATTTTTTTGGCTTCCCCCCATTTCCAATTGGTCTTGGGGGTTTGGTAGCTTTTTGGGTTTTTTTCCCCATTTCCGATGGGTCTTGGGAGAGTTGGTTGCTTTTTAGGTTTTTTTCCCATTTCTGATGGATCCTGCATGCTTCCTTTGCTTTTTCCTGTTTTCTTTGCATTTTCGACCTGCCCCCTTTGTTCTCTGTGCATTTCCAATCTGCTCCATTTGTTTTCTGTGCCTTTCCAATGGGTCTTGCATGCCTGATTGCTTCTCTCTCCCCCCCCCCCCTTTGGCCGGAAGGGAATAATTGCGTTTCCAATGAGTCTTGCAGTGATTTTATTTGGTAATTTTTTTTTTCAGCTGGAATGGATTAATTACATTTCAATGCATTCCTATGGAAAATGGTGCTTCGACCTACGACCATTTCAAGTTACATCCATCTTCTAGAATGGATTATGGTCATAAGTTGAGGCACCACTGTACTTTAAATCTCAGTGAAGTCCTCTCTCACCTTAACATCTTCTGCCTGGTACACAAGAGTGCGTGAGCAGCCACATGCTAACCCCTACAAAGCTCAGAAGACCTGTATGCTCATCTAGCTATCACTCTTACTCTGGACCCTGGTCTACATGTTATACATTCCATCTATACACATTGAGGGCCACCTGGATATAGAGTAGATGGAGGAAAAAAGATGTAAAGACCAAATAGTCACTCCCTGTAAATGTAGCTATGTGCCTTTTAGATGGACAGAAATGGATTGTTCCCGTTATTTTTAAAAA